>NC_135217.1:24154425-24454425 GCF_052324685.1 Brachyhypopomus gauderio | reverse complement strand
GTATAGACATTGAAGAGAGTTTGATACAGGACACCAACATTTTCATTACTGAATCATGACTGATGTAATGATATTTTATATTTTTCATTCTTTATGAGTTTTTGCTGACTTGGTCTTTTTCATTTTTCCACCCATACCTTTTGAGCACAACTCGAAGGGAACAGCAGAGGACAGAACAAGTCCTCTTCCACTTCCAAATGGACAGCAGAATAGTTTTCATATGTAAAAGGTATAGACATTGAAGAGAGTTTGATACAGGACACCAACATTTTCATCACTGAATCATGATTGATGCAATGACATTTTATAGTTTTCACTCTATGAGTTTTGGCTGACTTGCTCTTTTTCATTTTTCCACCCATACCTTTTGAGCACAACTCGAAGGGAACAGCAAAGGACAGAACAAGTCCTCTTCCACTTCCAAATGGACAGCAGAATCGTTTTCATATATAAAAGGTATAGACATTGAAGAGAGTTTGATACAGGACATCAACATTTTCATCACTGAATCATGACTGATGTAATGACATTTTATATTTTTCACTCTTTATGAGTTTTTGCTGACTTGGTCTTTTTCATTTTTCCACCCATACCTTTTGAGCACAACTCGAAGGGAACAGCAGAGGACAGAACAAGTCCTCTTCCACTTCCAAATGGACAGTAGAATCGTTTTCATATCTAAAAGGTATAGACATTGAAGAGAGTTTGATACAGGACACCAACATTTTCATTACTGAATCATGACTGATGTAATGATATTTTATATTTTTCATTCTTTATGAGTTTTTGCTGACTTGGTCTTTTTCATTTTTCCACCCATACCTTTTGAGCACAACTCGAAGGGAACAGCAGAGGACAGAACAAGTCCTCTTCCACTTCCAAATGGACAGCAGAATAGTTTTCATATGTAAAAGGTATAGACATTGAAGAGAGTTTGATACAGGACACCAACATTTTCATCACTGAATCATGATTGATGCAATGACATTTTATAGTTTTCACTCTATGAGTTTTGGCTGACTTGCTCTTTTTCATTTTTCCACCCATACCTTTTGAGCACAACTCGAAGGGAACAGCAAAGGACAGAACAAGTCCTCTTCCACTTCCAAATGGACAGCAGAATCGTTTTCATATACAAAAGGTATAGACATTGAAGAGAGTTTGATACAGGACACCAACATTTTCATTACTGTATCATGATTGATGCAATGACATTTTATAGTTTTCACTCTATGAGTTTTGGCTGACTTGCTCTTTTTCATTTTTCCACCCATACCTTTTGAGCACAACTCGAAGGGAACAGCAAAGGACAGAACAAGTCCTCTTCCACTTCCAAATGGACAGCAGAATCGTTTTCATATATAAAAGGTATAGACATTGAAGAGAGTTTGATACAGGACATCAACATTTTCATCACTGAATCATGACTGATGTAATGACATTTTATATTTTTCACTCTTTATGAGTTTTTGCTGACTTGGTCTTTTTCATTTTTCCACCCATACCTTTTGAGCACAACTCGAAGGGAACAGCAGAGGACAGAACAAGTCCTCTTCCACTTCCAAAGGGACAGTAGAATCGTTTTCATATCTAAAAGGTATAGACATTGAAGAGAGTTTGATACAGGACACCAACATTTTCATTACTGAATCATGACTGATGTAATGATATTTTATATTTTTCATTCTTTATGAGTTTTTGCTGACTTGGTCTTTTTCATTTTTCCACCCATACCTTTTGAGCACAACTCGAAGGGAACAGCAGAGGACAGAACAAGTCCTCTTCCACTTCCAAATGGACAGCAGAATAGTTTTCATATGTAAAAGGTATAGACATTGAAGAGAGTTTGATACAGGACACCAACATTTTCATCACTGAATCATGATTGATGCAATGACATTTTATAGTTTTCACTCTATGAGTTTTGGCTGACTTGCTCTTTTTCATTTTTCCACCCATACCTTTTGAGCACAACTCGAAGGGAACAGCAAAGGACAGAACAAGTCCTCTTCCACTTCCAAATGGACAGCAGAATCGTTTTCATATATAAAAGGTATAGACATTGAAGAGAGTTTGATACAGGACATCAACATTTTCATCACTGAATCATGACTGATGTAATGACATTTTATATTTTTCACTCTTTATGAGTTTTTGCTGACTTGGTCTTTTTCATTTTTCCACCCATACCTTTTGAGCACAACTCGAAGGGAACAGCAGAGGACAGAACAAGTCCTCTTCCACTTCCAAATGGACAGTAGAATCGTTTTCATATCTAAAAGGTATAGACATTGAAGAGAGTTTGATACAGGACACCAACATTTTCATTACTGAATCATAACTGATGTAATGATATTTTATATTTTTCATTCTTTATGAGTTTTTGCTGACTTGGTCTTTTTCATTTTTCCACCCATACCTTTTGAGCACAACTCGAAGGGAACAGCAGAGGACAGAACAAGTCCTCTTCCACTTCCAAATGGACAGCAGAATAGTTTTCATATGTAAAAGGTATAGACATTGAAGAGAGTTTGATACAGGACACCAACATTTTCATCACTGAATCATGATTGATGCAATGACATTTTATAGTTTTCACTCTATGAGTTTTGGCTGACTTGCTCTTTTTCATTTTTCCACCCATACCTTTTGAGCACAACTCGAAGGGAACAGCAAAGGACAGAACAAGTCCTCTTCCACTTCCAAATGGACAGCAGAATCGTTTTCATATACAAAAGGTATAGACATTGAAGAGAGTTTGATACAGGACACCAACATTTTCATTACTGTATCATGATTGATGCAATGACATTTTATAGTTTTCACTCTATGAGTTTTGGCTGACTTGCTCTTTTTCATTTTTCCACCCATACCTTTTGAGCACAACTCGAAGGGAACAGCAAAGGACAGAACAAGTCCTCTTCCACTTCCAAATGGACAGCAGAATCGTTTTCATATATAAAAGGTATAGACATTGAAGAGAGTTTGATACAGGACATCAACATTTTCATCACTGAATCATGACTGATGTAATGACATTTTATATTTTTCACTCTTTATGAGTTTTTGCTGACTTGGTCTTTTTCATTTTTCCACCCATACCTTTTGAGCACAACTCAAAGGGAACAGCAGAGGACAGAACAAGTCCTCTTCCACTTCCAAATGGACAGTAGAATCGTTTTCATATCTAAAAGGTATAGACATTGAAGAGAGTTTGATACAGGACACCAACATTTTCATTACTGAATCATGACTGATGTAATGATATTTTATATTTTTCATTCTTTATGAGTTTTTGCTGACTTGGTCTTTTTCATTTTTCCACCCATACCTTTTGAGCACAACTCGAAGGGAACAGCAAAGGACAGAACAAGTCCTCTTCCACTTCCAAATGGACAGCAGAATCGTTTTCATATACAAAAGGTATAGACATTGAAGAGAGTTTGATACAGGACACCAACATTTTCATTACTGTATCATGATTGATGCAATGACATTTTATAGTTTTCACTCTATGAGTTTTGGCTGACTTGCTCTTTTTCATTTTTCCACCCATACCTTTTGAGCACAACTCGAAGGGAACAGCAAAGGACAGAACAAGTCCTCTTCCACTTCCAAATGGACAGCAGAATCGTTTTCATATCTAAAAGGTATAGACATTGAAGAGAGTTTGATACAGGACACCAACATTTTCATTACTGAATCATGACTGATGTAATGATATTTTATATTTTTCATTCTTTATGAGTTTTTGCTGACTTGGTCTTTTTCATTTTTCCACCCATACCTTTTGAGCACAACTCGAAGGGAACAGCAGAGGACAGAACAAGTCCTCTTCCACTTCCAAATGGACAGCAGAATCGTTTTCATATATAAAAGGTATAGACATTGAAGAGAGTTTGATACAGGACATCAACATTTTCATCACTGAATCATGACTGATGTAATGACATTTTATATTTTTCACTCTTTATGAGTTTTTGCTGACTTGGTCTTTTTCATTTTTCCACCCATACCTTTTGAGCACAACTCGAAGGGAACAGCAGAGGACAGAACAAGTCCTCTTCCACTTCCAAATGGACAGTAGAATCGTTTTCATATCTAAAAGGTATAGACATTGAAGAGAGTTTGATACAGGACACCAACATTTTCATTACTGAATCATGACTGATGTAATGATATTTTATATTTTTCATTCTTTATGAGTTTTTGCTGACTTGGTCTTTTTCATTTTTCCACCCATACCTTTTGAGCACAACTCGAAGGGAACAGCAGAGGACAGAACAAGTCCTCTTCCACTTCCAAATGGACAGCAGAATAGTTTTCATATGTAAAAGGTATAGACATTGAAGAGAGTTTGATACAGGACACCAACATTTTTATCCCTGAATCATGATTGATGCAATGACATTTTATAGTTTTCACTCTATGAGTTTTGGCTGACTTGCTCTTTTTCATTTTTCCACCCATACCTTTTGAGCACAACTCGAAGGGAACAGCAAAGGACAGAACAAGTCCTCTTCCACTTCCAAATGGACAGCAGAATCGTTTTCATATACAAAAGGTATAGACATTGAAGAGAGTTTGATACAGGACACCAACATTTTCATTACTGTATCATGATTGATGCAATAACATTTTATAGTTTTCACTCTATGAGTTTTGGCTGACTTGCTCTTTTTCATTTTTCCACCCATACCTTTTGAGCACAACTCGAAGGGAACAGCAAAGGACAGAACAAGTCCTCTTCCACTTCCAAATGGACAGCAGAATCGTTTTCATATACAAAAGGTATAGACATTGAAGAGAGTTTGATACAGGACACCAACATTTTCATTACTGTATCATGATTGATGCAATGACATTTTATAGTTTTCACTCTATGAGTTTTGGCTGACTTGCTCTTTTTCATTTTTCCATCCATACCTTTTGAGCACAACTCGAAGGGAACAGCAAAGGACAGAACAAGTCCTCTTCCACTTCCAAATGGACAGCAGAATAGTTTTCATATGTAAAAGGTATAGACATTGAAGAGAGTTTGATACAGGACACCAACATTTTCATCACTGAATCATGATTGATGCAATGACATTTTATAGTTTTCACTCTGAGTTTTGGCTGACTTGCTCTTTTTCATTTTTCCACCCATACCTTTTGAGCACAACTCGAAGGGAACAGCAAAGGACAGAACAAGTCCTCTTCCACTTCCAAATGGACAGCAGAATCGTTTTCATATACAAAAGGTATAGACATTGAAGAGAGTTTGATACAGGACACCAACATTTTCATTACTGTATCATGATTGATGCAATGACATTTTATAGTTTTCACTCTATGAGTTTTGGCTGACTTGCTCTTTTTCATTTTTCCACCCATACCTTTTGAGCACAACTCGAAGGGAACAGCAGAGGACAGAACAAGTCCTCTTCCACTTCCAAATGGACAGCAGAATAGTTTTCATATGTAAAAGGTATAGACATTGAAGAGAGTTTGATACAGGACACCAACATTTTCATCACTGAATCATGATTGATGCAATGACATTTTATAGTTTTCACTCTATGAGTTTTGGCTGACTTGCTCTTTTTCATTTTTCCACCCATACCTTTTGAGCACAACTCGAAGGGAACAGCAAAGGACAGAACAAGTCCTCTTCCACTTCCAAATGGACAGCAGAATCGTTTTCATATATAAAAGGTATAGACATTGAAGAGAGTTTGATACAGGACATCAACATTTTCATCACTGAATCATGACTGATGTAATGACATTTTATATTTTTCACTCTTTATGAGTTTTTGCTGACTTGGTCTTTTTCATTTTTCCACCCATACCTTTTGAGCACAACTCGAAGGGAACAGCAGAGGACAGAACAAGTCCTCTTCCACTTCCAAATGGACAGCAGAATAGTTTTCATATGTAAAAGGTATAGACATTGAAGAGAGTTTGATACAGGACACCAACATTTTCATCACTGAATCATGATTGATGCAATGACATTTTATAGTTTTCACTCTATGAGTTTTGGCTGACTTGCTCTTTTTCATTTTTCCACCCATACCTTTTGAGCACAACTCGAAGGGAACAGCAAAGGACAGAACAAGTCCTCTTCCACTTCCAAATGGACAGCAGAATCGTTTTCATATACAAAAGGTATAGACATTGAAGAGAGTTTGATACAGGACACCAACATTTTCATTACTGTATCATGATTGATGCAATGACATTTTATAGTTTTCACTCTATGAGTTTTGGCTGACTTGCTCTTTTTCATTTTTCCACCCATACCTTTTGAGCACAACTCGAAGGGAACAGCAATGGACAGAACAAGTCCTCTTCCACTTCCAAATGGACAGCAGAATCGTTTTCATATATAAAAGGTATAGACATTGAAGAGAGTTTGATACAGGACATCAACATTTTCATCACTGAATCATGACTGATGTAATGACATTTTATATTTTTCACTCTTTATGAGTTTTTGCTGACTTGGTCTTTTTCATTTTTCCACCCATACCTTTTGAGCACAACTCGAAGGGAACAGCAGAGGACAGAACAAGTCCTCTTCCACTTCCAAAGGGACAGTAGAATCGTTTTCATATCTAAAAGGTATAGACATTGAAGAGAGTTTGATACAGGACACCAACATTTTCATTACTGAATCATGACTGATGTAATGATATTTTATATTTTTCATTCTTTGAGTTTTTGCTGACTTGGTCTTTTTCATTTTTCCACCCATACCTTTTGAGCACAACTCGAAGGGAACAGCAGAGGACAGAACAAGTCCTCTTCCACTTCCAAATGGACAGCAGAATAGTTTTCATATGTAAAAGGTATAGACATTGAAGAGAGTTTGATACAGGACACCAACATTTTCATCACTGAATCATGATTGATGCAATGACATTTTATAGTTTTCACTCTATGAGTTTTGGCTGACTTGCTCTTTTTCATTTTTCCACCCATACCTTTTGAGCACAACTCGAAGGGAACAGCAAAGGACAGAACAAGTCCTCTTCCACTTCCAAATGGACAGCAGAATCGTTTTCATATACAAAAGGTATAGACATTGAAGAGAGTTTGATACAGGACACCAACATTTTCATCACTGAATCATGATTGATGCAATGACATTTTATAGTTTTCACTCTATGAGTTTTGGCTGACTTGCTCTTTTTCATTTTTCCACCCATACCTTTTGAGCACAACTCGAAGGGAACAGCAAAGGACAGAACAAGTCCTCTTCCACTTCCAAATGGACAGCAGAATCGTTTTCATATATAAAAGGTATAGACATTGAAGAGAGTTTGATACAGGACACCAACATTTTCATTACTGAATCATGACTGATGTAATGATATTTTATATTTTTCATTCTTTATGAGTTTTTGCTGACTTGGTCTTTTTCATTTTTCCACCCATACCTTTTGAGCACAACTCGAAGGGAACAGCAGAGGACAGAACAAGTCCTCTTCCACTTCCAAATGGACAGCAGAATAGTTTTCATATGTAAAAGGTATAGACATTGAAGAGAGTTTGATACAGGACACCAACATTTTCATCACTGAATCATGATTGATGCAATGACATTTTATAGTTTTCACTCTATGAGTTTTGGCTGACTTGCTCTTTTTCATTTTTCCACCCATACCTTTTGAGCACAACTCGAAGGGAACAGCAAAGGACAGAACAAGTCCTCTTCCACTTCCAAATGGACAGCAGAATCGTTTTCATATATAAAAGGTATAGACATTGAAGAGAGTTTGATACAGGACATCAACATTTTCATCACTGAATCATGACTGATGTAATGACATTTTATATTTTTCACTCTTTATGAGTTTTTGCTGACTTGGTCTTTTTCATTTTTCCACCCATACCTTTTGAGCACAACTCGAAGGGAACAGCAGAGGACAGAACAAGTCCTCTTCCACTTCCAAATGGACAGTAGAATCGTTTTCATATCTAAAAGGTATAGACATTGAAGAGAGTTTGATACAGGACACCAACATTTTCATTACTGAATCATGACTGATGTAATGATATTTTATATTTTTCATTCTTTATGAGTTTTTGCTGACTTGGTCTTTTTCATTTTTCCACCCATACCTTTTGAGCACAACTCGAAGGGAACAGCAGAGGACAGAACAAGTCCTCTTCCACTTCCAAATGGACAGCAGAATAGTTTTCATATGTAAAAGGTATAGACATTGAAGAGAGTTTGATACAGGACACCAACATTTTCATCACTGAATCATGATTGATGCAATGACATTTTATAGTTTTCACTCTATGAGTTTTGGCTGACTTGCTCTTTTTCATTTTTCCACCCATACCTTTTGAGCACAACTCGAAGGGAACAGCAAAGGACAGAACAAGTCCTCTTCCACTTCCAAATGGACAGCAGAATCGTTTTCATATACAAAAGGTATAGACATTGAAGAGAGTTTGATACAGGACACCAACATTTTCATTACTGTATCATGATTGATGCAATGACATTTTATAGTTTTCACTCTATGAGTTTTGGCTGACTTGCTCTTTTTCATTTTTCCACCCATACCTTTTGAGCACAACTCGAAGGGAACAGCAAAGGACAGAACAAGTCCTCTTCCACTTCCAAATGGACAGCAGAATCGTTTTCATATATAAAAGGTATAGACATTGAAGAGAGTTTGATACAGGACATCAACATTTTCATCACTGAATCATGACTGATGTAATGACATTTTATATTTTTCACTCTTTATGAGTTTTTGCTGACTTGGTCTTTTTCATTTTTCCACCCATACCTTTTGAGCACAACTCGAAGGGAACAGCAGAGGACAGAACAAGTCCTCTTCCACTTCCAAAGGGACAGTAGAATCGTTTTCATATCTAAAAGGTATAGACATTGAAGAGAGTTTGATACAGGACACCAACATTTTCATTACTGAATCATGACTGATGTAATGATATTTTATATTTTTCATTCTTTATGAGTTTTTGCTGACTTGGTCTTTTTCATTTTTCCACCCATACCTTTTGAGCACAACTCGAAGGGAACAGCAGAGGACAGAACAAGTCCTCTTCCACTTCCAAATGGACAGCAGAATAGTTTTCATATGTAAAAGGTATAGACATTGAAGAGAGTTTGATACAGGACACCAACATTTTCATCACTGAATCATGATTGATGCAATGACATTTTATAGTTTTCACTCTATGAGTTTTGGCTGACTTGCTCTTTTTCATTTTTCCACCCATACCTTTTGAGCACAACTCGAAGGGAACAGCAAAGGACAGAACAAGTCCTCTTCCACTTCCAAATGGACAGCAGAATCGTTTTCATATATAAAAGGTATAGACATTGAAGAGAGTTTGATACAGGACATCAACATTTTCATCACTGAATCATGACTGATGTAATGACATTTTATATTTTTCACTCTTTATGAGTTTTTGCTGACTTGGTCTTTTTCATTTTTCCACCCATACCTTTTGAGCACAACTCGAAGGGAACAGCAGAGGACAGAACAAGTCCTCTTCCACTTCCAAATGGACAGTAGAATCGTTTTCATATCTAAAAGGTATAGACATTGAAGAGAGTTTGATACAGGACACCAACATTTTCATTACTGAATCATAACTGATGTAATGATATTTTATATTTTTCATTCTTTATGAGTTTTTGCTGACTTGGTCTTTTTCATTTTTCCACCCATACCTTTTGAGCACAACTCGAAGGGAACAGCAAAGGACAGAACAAGTCCTCTTCCACTTCCAAATGGACAGCAGAATCGTTTTCATATACAAAAGGTATAGACATTGAAGAGAGTTTGATACAGGACACCAACATTTTCATTACTGTATCATGATTGATGCAATGACATTTTATAGTTTTCACTCTATGAGTTTTGGCTGACTTGCTCTTTTTCATTTTTCCACCCATACCTTTTGAGCACAACTCGAAGGGAACAGCAAAGGACAGAACAAGTCCTCTTCCACTTCCAAATGGACAGCAGAATCGTTTTCATATATAAAAGGTATAGACATTGAAGAGAGTTTGATACAGGACATCAACATTTTCATCACTGAATCATGACTGATGTAATGACATTTTATATTTTTCACTCTTTATGAGTTTTTGCTGACTTGGTCTTTTTCATTTTTCCACCCATACCTTTTGAGCACAACTCAAAGGGAACAGCAGAGGACAGAACAAGTCCTCTTCCACTTCCAAATGGACAGTAGAATCGTTTTCATATCTAAAAGGTATAGACATTGAAGAGAGTTTGATACAGGACACCAACATTTTCATTACTGAATCATGACTGATGTAATGATATTTTATATTTTTCATTCTTTATGAGTTTTTGCTGACTTGGTCTTTTTCATTTTTCCACCCATACCTTTTGAGCACAACTCGAAGGGAACAGCAGAGGACAGAACAAGTCCTCTTCCACTTCCAAATGGACAGCAGAATAGTTTTCATATGTAAAAGGTATAGACATTGAAGAGAGTTTGATACAGGACACCAACATTTTCATCACTGAATCATGATTGATGCAATGACATTTTATAGTTTTCACTCTATGAGTTTTGGCTGACTTGCTCTTTTTCATTTTTCCACCCATACCTTTTGAGCACAACTCGAAGGGAACAGCAAAGGACAGAACAAGTCCTCTTCCACTTCCAAATGGACAGCAGAATCGTTTTCATATACAAAAGGTATAGACATTGAAGAGAGTTTGATACAGGACACCAACATTTTCATTACTGTATCATGATTGATGCAATGACATTTTATAGTTTTCACTCTATGAGTTTTGGCTGACTTGCTCTTTTTCATTTTTCCACCCATACCTTTTGAGCACAACTCGAAGGGAACAGCAAAGGACAGAACAAGTCCTCTTCCACTTCCAAATGGACAGCAGAATCGTTTTCATATATAAAAGGTATAGACATTGAAGAGAGTTTGATACAGGACATCAACATTTTCATCACTGAATCATGACTGATGTAATGACATTTTATATTTTTCACTCTTTATGAGTTTTTGCTGACTTGGTCTTTTTCATTTTTCCACCCATACCTTTTGAGCACAACTCGAAGGGAACAGCATAGGACAGAACAAGTCCTCTTCCACTTCCAAATGGACAGTAGAATCGTTTTCATATCTAAAAGGTATAGACATTGAAGAGAGTTTGATACAGGACACCAACATTTTCATTACTGAATCATGACTGATGTAATGATATTTTATATTTTTCATTCTTTATGAGTTTTTGCTGACTTGGTCTTTTTCATTTTTCCACCCATACCTTTTGAGCACAACTCGAGGGGAACAGCAGAGGACAGAACAAGTCCTCTTCCACTTCCAAATGGACAGCAGAATAGTTTTCATATGTAAAAGGTATAGACATTGAAGAGAGTTTGATACAGGACACCAACATTTTCATCACTGAATCATGATTGATGCAATGACATTTTATAGTTTTCACTCTATGAGTTTTGGCTGACTTGCTCTTTTTCATTTTTCCACCCATACCTTTTGAGCACAACTCGAAGGGAACAGCAAAGGACAGAACAAGTCCTCTTCCACTTCCAAATGGACAGCAGAATCGTTTTCATATACAAAAGGTATAGACATTGAAGAGAGTTTGATACAGGACACCAACATTTTCATTACTGTATCATGATTGATGCAATGACATTTTATAGTTTTCACTCTATGAGTTTTGGCTGACTTGCTCTTTTTCATTTTTCCACCCATACCTTTTGAGCACAACTCGAAGGGAACAGCAAAGGACAGAACAAGTCCTCTTCCACTTCCAAATGGACAGCAGAATCGTTTTCATATATAAAAGGTATAGACATTGAAGAGAGTTTGATACAGGACATCAACATTTTCATCACTGAATCATGACTGATGTAATGACATTTTATATTTTTCACTCTTTATGAGTTTTTGCTGACTTGGTCTTTTTCATTTTTCCACCCATACCTTTTGAGCACAACTCGAAGGGAACAGCAGAGGACAGAACAAGTCCTCTTCCACTTCCAAATGGACAGTAGAATCGTTTTCATATCTAAAAGGTATAGACATTGAAGAGAGTTTGATACAGGACACCAACATTTTCATCACTGAATCATGATTGATGCAATGATATTTTATAGTTTTCACTCTATGAGTTTTGGCTGACTTGCTCTTTTTCATTTTTCCACCCATACCTTTTGAGCACAACTCGAAGGGAACAGCAAAGGACAGAACAAGTCCTCTTCCACTTCCAAATGGAGAGCAGAATCGTTTTCATATATAAAAGGTATAGACATTGAAGAGAGTTTGATACAGGACACCAACATTTTCATTACTGAATCATGACTGATGTAATGATATTTTATATTTTTCATTCTTTATGAGTTTTTGCTGACTTGGTCTTTTTCATTTTTCCACCCATACCTTTTGAGCACAACTCGAAGGGAACAGCAGAGGACAGAACAAGTCCTCTTCCACTTCCAAATGGACAGCAGAATAGTTTTCATATGTAAAAGGTATAGACATTGAAGAGAGTTTGATACAGGACACCAACATTTTCATCACTGAATCATGATTGATGCAATGACATTTTATAGTTTTCACTCTATGAGTTTTGGCTGACTTGCTCTTTTTCATTTTTCCACCCATACCTTTTGAGCACAACTCGAAGGGAACAGCAAAGGACAGAACAAGTCCTCTTCCACTTCCAAATGGACAGCAGAATCGTTTTCATATATAAAAGGTATAGACATTGAAGAGAGTTTGATACAGGACATCAACATTTTCATCACTGAATCATGACTGATGTAATGACATTTTATATTTTTCACTCTTTATGAGTTTTTGCTGACTTGGTCTTTTTCATTTTTCCACCCATACCTTTTGAGCACAACTCGAAGGGAACAGCAGAGGACAGAACAAGTCCTCTTCCACTTCCAAATGGACAGTAGAATCGTTTTCATATCTAAAAGGTATAGACATTGAAGAGAGTTTGATACAGGACACCAACATTTTCATTACTGAATCATAACTGATGTAATGATATTTTATATTTTTCATTCTTTATGAGTTTTTGCTGACTTGGTCTTTTTCATTTTTCCACCCATACCTTTTGAGCACAACTCGAAGGGAACAGCAGAGGACAGAACAAGTCCTCTTCCACTTCCAAATGGACAGCAGAATAGTTTTCATATGTAAAAGGTATAGACATTGAAGAGAGTTTGATACAGGACACCAACATTTTCATCACTGAATCATGATTGATGCAATGACATTTTATAGTTTTCACTCTATGAGTTTTGGCTGACTTGCTCTTTTTCATTTTTCCACCCATACCTTTTGAGCACAACTCGAAGGGAACAGCAAAGGACAGAACAAGTCCTCTTCCACTTCCAAATGGACAGCAGAATCGTTTTCATATACAAAAGGTATAGACATTGAAGAGAGTTTGATACAGGACACCAACATTTTCATTACTGTATCATGATTGATGCAATGACATTTTATAGTTTTCACTCTATGAGTTTTGGCTGACTTGCTCTTTTTCATTTTTCCACCCATACCTTTTGAGCACAACTCGAAGGGAACAGCAAAGGACAGAACAAGTCCTCTTCCACTTCCAAATGGACAGCAGAATCGTTTTCATATATAAAAGGTATAGACATTGAAGAGAGTTTGATACAGGACATCAACATTTTCATCACTGAATCATGACTGATGTAATGACATTTTATATTTTTCACTCTTTATGAGTTTTTGCTGACTTGGTCTTTTTCATTTTTCCACCCATACCTTTTGAGCACAACTCGAAGGGAACAGCAGAGGACAGAACAAGTCCTCTTCCACTTCCAAATGGACAGTAGAATCGTTTTCATATCTAAAAGGTATAGACATTGAAGAGAGTTTGATACAGGACACCAACATTTTCATTACTGAATCATGACTGATGTAATGATATTTTATATTTTTCATTCTTTATGAGTTTTTGCTGACTTGGTCTTTTTCATTTGTCCACCCATACCTTTTGAGCACAACTCGAAGGGAACAGCAGAGGACAGAACAAGTCCTCTTCCACTTCCAAATGGACAGCAGAATAGTTTTCATATGTAAAAGGTATAGACATTGAAGAGAGTTTGATACAGGACACCAACATTTTCATCACTGAATCATGATTGATGCAATGACATTTTATAGTTTTCACTCTATGAGTTTTGGCTGACTTGCTCTTTTTCATTTTTCCACCCATACCTTTTGAGCACAACTCGAAGGGAACAGCAAAGGACAGAACAAGTCCTCTTCCACTTCCAAATGGACAGCAGAATCGTTTTCATATACAAAAGGTATAGACATTGAAGAGAGTTTGATACAGGACACCAACATTTTCATTACTGTATCATGATTGATGCAATGACATTTTATAGTTTTCACTCTATGAGTTTTGGCTGACTTGCTCTTTTTCATTTTTCCACCCATACCTTTTGAGCACAACTCGAAGGGAACAGCAAAGGACAGAACAAGTCCTCTTCCACTTCCAAATGGACAGCAGAATCGTTTTCATATATAAAAGGTATAGACATTGAAGAGAGTTTGATACAGGACATCAACATTTTCATCACTGAATCATGACTGATGTAATGACATTTTATATTTTTCACTCTATGAGTTTTTGCTGACTTGCTCTTTTTCATTTTTCCACCCATACCTTTTGAGCACAACTCGAAGGGAACAGCAGAGGACAGAACAAGTCCTCTTCCACTTCCAAATGGACAGCAGAATAGTTTTCATATGTAAAAGGTATAGACATTGAAGAGAGTTTGATACAGGACACCAACATTTTCATCACTGAATCATGATTGATGCAATGACATTTTATAGTTTTCACTCTATGAGTTTTGGCTGACTTGCTCTTTTTCATTTTTCCACCCATACCTTTTGAGCACAACTCGAAGGGAACAGCAAAGGACAGAACAAGTCCTCTTCCACTTCCAAATGGACAGCAGAATCGTTTTCATATACAAAAGGTATAGACATTGAAGAGAGTTTGATACAGGACACCAACATTTTCATTACTGTATCATGATTGATGCAATGACATTTTATAGTTTTCACTCTATGAGTTTTGGCTGACTTGCTCTTTTTCATTTTTCCACCCATACCTTTTGAGCACAACTCGAAGGGAACAGCAAAGGACAGAACAAGTCCTCTTCCACTTCCAAATGGACAGCAGAATCGTTTTCATATATAAAAGGTATAGACATTGAAGAGAGTTTGATACAGGACATCAACATTTTCATCACTGAATCATGACTGATGTAATGACATTTTATATTTTTCACTCTTTATGAGTTTTTGCTGACTTGGTCTTTTTCATTTTTCCACCCATACCTTTTGAGCACAACTCGAAGGGAACAGCAGAGGACAGAACAAGTCCTCTTCCACTTCCAAATGGACAGTAGAATCGTTTTCATATCTAAAAGGTATAGACATTGAAGAGAGTTTGATACAGGACACCAACATTTTCATTACTGAATCATGACTGATGTAATGATATTTTATATTTTTCATTCTTTATGAGTTTTTGCTGACTTGGTCTTTTTCATTTGTCCACCCATACCTTTTGAGCACAACTCGAAGGGAACAGCAGAGGACAGAACAAGTCCTCTTCCACTTCCAAATGGACAGCAGAATAGTTTTCATATGTAAAAGGTATAGACATTGAAGAGAGTTTGATACAGGACACCAACATTTTCATCACTGAATCATGATTGATGCAATGACATTTTATAGTTTTCACTCTATGAGTTTTGGCTGACTTGCTCTTTTTCATTTTTCCACCCATACCTTTTGAGCACAACTCGAAGGGAACAGCAAAGGACAGAACAAGTCCTCTTCCACTTCCAAATGGACAGCAGAATCGTTTTCATATACAAAAGGTATAGACATTGAAGAGAGTTTGATACAGGACACCAACATTTTCATTACTGTATCATGATTGATGCAATGACATTTTATAGTTTTCACTCTATGAGTTTTGGCTGACTTGCTCTTTTTCATTTTTCCACCCATACCTTTTGAGCACAACTCGAAGGGAACAGCAAAGGACAGAACAAGTCCTCTTCCACTTCCAAATGGACAGCAGAATCGTTTTCATATATAAAAGGTATAGACATTGAAGAGAGTTTGATACAGGACATCAACATTTTCATCACTGAATCATGACTGATGTAATGACATTTTATATTTTTCACTCTATGAGTTTTTGCTGACTTGGTCTTTTTCATTTTTCCACCCATACCTTTTGAGCACAACTCGAAGGGAACAGCAGAGGACAGAACAAGTCCTCTTCCACTTCCAAATGGACAGTAGAATCGTTTTCATATCTAAAAGGTATAGACATTGAAGAGAGTTTGATACAGGACACCAACATTTTCATTACTGAATCATGACTGATGTAATGATATTTTATATTTTTCATTCTTTATGAGTTTTTGCTGACTTGGTCTTTTTCATTTTTCCACCCATACCTTTTGAGCACAACTCGAAGGGAACAGCAGAGGACAGAACAAGTCCTCTTCCACTTCCAAATGGACAGCAGAATAGTTTTCATATGTAAAAGGTATAGACATTGAAGAGAGTTTGATACAGGACACCAACATTTTCATCACTGAATCATGATTGATGCAATGACATTTTATAGTTTTCACTCTATGAGTTTTGGCTGACTTGCTCTTTTTCATTTTTCCACCCATACCTTTTGAGCACAACTCGAAGGGAACAGCAAAGGACAGAACAAGTCCTCTTCCACTTCCAAATGGACAGCAGAATCGTTTTCATATACAAAAGGTATAGACATTGAAGAGAGTTTGATACAGGACACCAACATTTTCATCACTGAATCATGATTGATGCAATGACATTTTATAGTTTTCACTCTATGAGTTTTGGCTGACTTGCTCTTTTTCATTTTTCCACCCATACCTTTTGAGCACAACTCGAAGGGAACAGCAAAGGACAGAACAAGTCCTCTTCCACTTCCAAATGGACAGCAGAATCGTTTTCATATACAAAAGGTATAGACATTGAAGAGAGTTTGATACAGGACACCAACATTTTCATTACTGTATCATGATTGATGCAATGACATTTTATAGTTTTCACTCTATGAGTTTTGGCTGACTTGCTCTTTTTCATTTTTCCACCCATACCTTTTGAGCACAACTCGAAGGGAACAGCAAAGGACAGAACAAGTCCTCTTCCACTTCCAAATGGACAGCAGAATCGTTTTCATATATAAAAGGTATAGACATTGAAGAGAGTTTGATACAGGACATCAACATTTTCATCACTGAATCATGACTGATGTAATGACATTTTATATTTTTCACTCTTTATGAGTTTTTGCTGACTTGGTCTTTTTCATTTTTCCACCCATACCTTTTGAGCACAACTCGAAGGGAACAGCAGAGGACAGAACAAGTCCTCTTCCACTTCCAAATGGACAGCAGAATAGTTTTCATATGTAAAAGGTATAGACATTGAAGAGAGTTTGATACAGGACACCAACATTTTCATCACTGAATCATGATTGATGCAATGACATTTTATAGTTTTCACTCTATGAGTTTTGGCTGACTTGCTCTTTTTCATTTTTCCACCCATACCTTTTGAGCACAACTCGAAGGGAACAGCAGAGGACAGAACAAGTCCTCTTCCACTTCCAAATGGACAGCAGAATAGTTTTCATATGTAAAAGGTATAGACATTGAAGAGAGTTTGATACAGGACACCAACATTTTCATCACTGAATCATGATTGATGCAATGACATTTTATAGTTTTCACTCTATGAGTTTTGGCTGACTTGCTCTTTTTCATTTTTCCACCCATACCTTTTGAGCACAACTCGAAGGGAACAGCAAAGGACAGAACAAGTCCTCTTCCACTTCCAAATGGACAGCAGAATCGTTTTCATATACAAAAGGTATAGACATTGAAGAGAGTTTGATACAGGACACCAACATTTTCATCACTGAATCATGATTGATGCAATGACATTTTATAGTTTTCACTCTATGAGTTTTGGCTGACTTGCTCTTTTTCATTTTTCCACCCATACCTTTTGAGCACAACTCGAAGGGAACAGCAAAGGACAGAACAAGTCCTCTTCCACTTCCAAATGGACAGCAGAATCGTTTTCATATATAAAAGGTATAGACATTGAAGAGAGTTTGATACAGGACATCAACATTTTCATCACTGAATCATGACTGATGTAATGACATTTTATATTTTTCACTCTTTATGAGTTTTTGCTGACTTGGTCTTTTTCATTTTTCCACCCATACCTTTTGAGCACAACTCGAAGGGAACAGCAGAGGACAGAACAAGTCCTCTTCCACTTCCAAATGGACAGTAGAATCGTTTTCATATCTAAAAGGTATAGACATTGAAGAGAGTTTGATACAGGACACCAACATTTTCATTACTGAATCATGACTGATGTAATGATATTTTATATTTTTCATTCTTTATGAGTTTTTGCTGACTTGGTCTTTTTCATTTTTCCACCCATACCTTTTGAGCACAACTCGAAGGGAACAGCAGAGGACAGAACAAGTCCTCTTCCATTTCCAAATGGACAGCAGAATAGTTTTCATATGTAAAAGGTATAGACATTGAAGAGAGTTTGATACAGGACACCAACATTTTCATCACTGAATCATGATTGATGCAATGACATTTTATAGTTTTCACTCTATGAGTTTTGGCTGACTTGCTCTTTTTCATTTTTCCACCCATACCTTTTGAGCACAACTCGAAGGGAACAGCAAAGGACAGAACAAGTCCTCTTCCACTTCCAAATGGACAGCAGAATCGTTTTCATATACAAAAGGTATAGACATTGAAGAGAGTTTGATACAGGACACCAACATTTTCATTACTGTATCATGATTGATGCAATGACATTTTATAGTTTTCACTCTATGAGTTTTGGCTGACTTGCTCTTTTTCATTTTTCCACCCATACCTTTTGAGCACAACTCGAAGGGAACAGCAAAGGACAGAACAAGTCCTCTTCCACTTCCAAATGGACAGCAGAATCGTTTTCATATATAAAAGGTATAGACATTGAAGAGAGTTTGATACAGGACATCAACATTTTCATCACTGAATCATGACTGATGTAATGACATTTTATATTTTTCACTCTTTATGAGTTTTTGCTGACTTGGTCTTTTTCATTTTTCCACCCATACCTTTTGAGCACAACTCGAAGGGAACAGCAGAGGACAGAACAAGTCCTCTTCCACTTCCAAATGGACAGTAGAATCGTTTTCATATCTAAAAGGTATAGACATTGAAGAGAGTTTGATACAGGACACCAACATTTTCATTACTGAATCATGACTGATGTAATGATATTTTATATTTTTCATTCTTTATGAGTTTTTGCTGACTTGGTCTTTTTCATTTTTCCACCCATACCTTTTGAGCACAACTCGAAGGGAACAGCAGAGGACAGAACAAGTCCTCTTCCACTTCCAAATGGACAGCAGAATAGTTTTCATATGTAAAAGGTATAGACATTGAAGAGAGTTTGATACAGGACACCAACATTTTCATCACTGAATCATGATTGATGCAATGACATTTTATAGTTTTCACTCTGAGTTTTGGCTGACTTGCTCTTTTTCATTTTTCCACCCATACCTTTTGAGCACAACTCGAAGGGAACAGCAAAGGACAGAACAAGTCCTCTTCCACTTCCAAATGGACAGCAGAATCGTTTTCATATACAAAAGGTTTAGACATTGAAGAGAGTTTGATACAGGACACCAACATTTTCATTACTGTATCATGATTGATGCAATGACATTTTATAGTTTTCACTCTATGAGTTTTGGCTGACTTGCTCTTTTTCATTTTTCCACCCATACCTTTTGAGCACAACTCGAAGGGAACAGCAAAGGACAGAACAAGTCCTCTTCCACTTCCAAATGGACAGCAGAATCGTTTTCATATATAAAAGGTATAGACATTGAAGAGAGTTTGATACAGGACATCAACATTTTCATCACTGAATCATGACTGATGTAATGACATTTTATATTTTTCACTCTTTATGAGTTTTTGCTGACTTGCTCTTTTTCATTTTTCCACCCATACCTTTTGAGCACAACTCGAAGGGAACAGCAAAGGACAGAACAAGTCCTCTTCCACTTCCAAATGGACAGCAGAATCGTTTTCATATATAAAAGGTATAGACATTGAAGAGAGTTTGATACAGGACATCAACATTTTCATCACTGAATCATGACTGATGTAATGACATTTTATATTTTTCACTCTTTATGAGTTTTTGCTGACTTGGTCTTTTTCATTTTTCCACCCATACCTTTTGAGCACAACTCGAAGGGAACAGCAGAGGACAGAACAAGTCCTCTTCCACTTCCAAATGGACAGTAGAATCGTTTTCATATCTAAAAGGTATAGACATTGAAGAGAGTTTGATACAGGACACCAACATTTTCATTACTGAATCATGACTGATGTAATGATATTTTATATTTTTCATTCTTTATGAGTTTTTGCTGACTTGGTCTTTTTCATTTTTCCACCCATACCTTTTGAGCACAACTCGAAGGGAACAGCAGAGGACAGAACAAGTCCTCTTCCACTTCCAAATGGACAGCAGAATAGTTTTCATATGTAAAAGGTATAGATATTGAAGAGAGTTTGATACAGGACACCAACATTTTCATCACTGAATCATGATTGATGCAATGACATTTTATAGTTTTCACTCTATGAGTTTTGGCTGACTTGCTCTTTTTCATTTTTCCACCCATACCTTTTGAGCACAACTCGAAGGGAACAGCAAAGGACAGAACAAGTCCTCTTCCACTTCCAAATGGACAGCAGAATCGTTTTCATATATAAAAGGTATAGACATTGAAGAGAGTTTGATACAGGACATCAACATTTTCATCACTGAATCATGACTGATGTAATGACATTTTATATTTTTCACTCTTTATGAGTTTTTGCTGACTTGGTCTTTTTCATTTTTCCACCCATACCTTTTGAGCACAACTCGAAGGGAACAGCATAGGACAGAACAAGTCCTCTTCCACTTCCAAATGGACAGTAGAATCGTTTTCATATCTAAAAGGTATAGACATTGAAGAGAGTTTGATACAGGACACCAACATTTTCATTACTGAATCATGACTGATGTAATGATATTTTATATTTTTCATTCTTTATGAGTTTTTGCTGACTTGGTCTTTTTCATTTTTCCACCCATACCTTTTGAGCACAACTCGAGGGGAACAGCAGAGGACAGAACAAGTCCTCTTCCACTTCCAAATGGACAGCAGAATAGTTTTCATATGTAAAAGGTATAGACATTGAAGAGAGTTTGATACAGGACACCAACATTTTCATCACTGAATCATGATTGATGCAATGACATTTTATAGTTTTCACTCTATGAGTTTTGGCTGACTTGCTCTTTTTCATTTTTCCACCCATACCTTTTGAGCACAACTCGAAGGGAACAGCAAAGGACAGAACAAGTCCTCTTCCACTTCCAAATGGACAGCAGAATCGTTTTCATATACAAAAGGTATAGACATTGAAGAGAGTTTGATACAGGACACCAACATTTTCATTACTGTATCATGATTGATGCAATGACATTTTATAGTTTTCACTCTATGAGTTTTGGCTGACTTGCTCTTTTTCATTTTTCCACCCATACCTTTTGAGCACAACTCGAAGGGAACAGCAAAGGACAGAACAAGTCCTCTTCCACTTCCAAATGGACAGCAGAATCGTTTTCATATATAAAAGGTATAGACATTGAAGAGAGTTTGATACAGGACATCAACATTTTCATCACTGAATCATGACTGATGTAATGACATTTTATATTTTTCACTCTTTATGAGTTTTTGCTGACTTGGTCTTTTTCATTTTTCCACCCATACCTTTTGAGCACAACTCGAAGGGAACAGCATAGGACAGAACAAGTCCTCTTCCACTTCCAAATGGACAGTAGAATCGTTTTCATATCTAAAAGGTATAGACATTGAAGAGAGTTTGATACAGGACACCAACATTTTCATTACTGAATCATGACTGATGTAATGATATTTTATATTTTTCATTCTTTATGAGTTTTTGCTGACTTGGTCTTTTTCATTTTTCCACCCATACCTTTTGAGCACAACTCGAGGGGAACAGCAGAGGACAGAACAAGTCCTCTTCCACTTCCAAATGGACAGCAGAATAGTTTTCATATGTAAAAGGTATAGACATTGAAGAGAGTTTGATACAGGACACCAACATTTTCATCACTGAATCATGATTGATGCAATGACATTTTATAGTTTTCACTCTATGAGTTTTGGCTGACTTGCTCTTTTTCATTTTTCCACCCATACCTTTTGAGCACAACTCGAAGGGAACAGCAAAGGACAGAACAAGTCCTCTTCCACTTCCAAATGGACAGCAGAATCGTTTTCATATACAAAAGGTATAGACATTGAAGAGAGTTTGATACAGGACACCAACATTTTCATTACTGTATCATGATTGATGCAATGACATTTTATAGTTTTCACTCTATGAGTTTTGGCTGACTTGCTCTTTTTCATTTTTCCACCCATACCTTTTGAGCACAACTCGAGGGGAACAGCAGAGGACAGAACAAGTCCTCTTCCACTTCCAAATGGACAGCAGAATAGTTTTCATATGTAAAAGGTATAGACATTGAAGAGAGTTTGATACAGGACACCAACATTTTCATCACTGAATCATGATTGATGCAATGACATTTTATAGTTTTCACTCTATGAGTTTTGGCTGACTTGCTCTTTTTCATTTTTCCACCCATACCTTTTGAGCACAACTCGAAGGGAACAGCAAAGGACAGAACAAGTCCTCTTCCACTTCCAAATGGACAGCAGAATCGTTTTCATATACAAAAGGTATAGACATTGAAGAGAGTTTGATACAGGACACCAACATTTTCATTACTGTATCATGATTGATGCAATGACATTTTATAGTTTTCACTCTATGAGTTTTGGCTGACTTGCTCTTTTTCATTTTTCCACCCATACCTTTTGAGCACAACTCGAAGGGAACAGCAAAGGACAGAACAAGTCCTCTTCCACTTCCAAATGGACAGCAGAATCGTTTTCATATATAAAAGGTATAGACATTGAAGAGAGTTTGATACAGGACATCAACATTTTCATCACTGAATCATGACTGATGTAATGACATTTTATATTTTTCACTCTTTATGAGTTTTTGCTGACTTGGTCTTTTTCATTTTTCCACCCATACCTTTTGAGCACAACTCGAAGGGAACAGCAGAGGACAGAACAAGTCCTCTTCCACTTCCAAATGGACAGTAGAATCGTTTTCATATCTAAAAGGTATAGACATTGAAGAGAGTTTGATACAGGACACCAACATTTTCATCACTGAATCATGATTGATGCAATGATATTTTATAGTTTTCACTCTATGAGTTTTGGCTGACTTGCTCTTTTTCATTTTTCCACCCATACCTTTTGAGCACAACTCGAAGGGAACAGCAAAGGACAGAACAAGTCCTCTTCCACTTCCAAATGGAGAGCAGAATCGTTTTCATATATAAAAGGTATAGACATTGAAGAGAGTTTGATACAGGACACCAACATTTTCATTACTGAATCATGACTGATGTAATGATATTTTATATTTTTCATTCTTTATGAGTTTTTGCTGACTTGGTCTTTTTCATTTTTCCACCCATACCTTTTGAGCACAACTCGAAGGGAACAGCAGAGGACAGAACAAGTCCTCTTCCACTTCCAAATGGACAGCAGAATAGTTTTCATATGTAAAAGGTATAGACATTGAAGAGAGTTTGATACAGGACACCAACATTTTCATCACTGAATCATGATTGATGCAATGACATTTTATAGTTTTCACTCTATGAGTTTTGGCTGACTTGCTCTTTTTCATTTTTCCACCCATACCTTTTGAGCACAACTCGAAGGGAACAGCAAAGGACAGAACAAGTCCTCTTCCACTTCCAAATGGACAGCAGAATCGTTTTCATATATAAAAGGTATAGACATTGAAGAGAGTTTGATACAGGACATCAACATTTTCATCACTGAATCATGACTGATGTAATGACATTTTATATTTTTCACTCTTTATGAGTTTTTGCTGACTTGGTCTTTTTCATTTTTCCACCCATACCTTTTGAGCACAACTCGAAGGGAACAGCAGAGGACAGAACAAGTCCTCTTCCACTTCCAAATGGACAGTAGAATCGTTTTCATATCTAAAAGGTATAGACATTGAAGAGAGTTTGATACAGGACACCAACATTTTCATTACTGAATCATAACTGATGTAATGATATTTTATATTTTTCATTCTTTATGAGTTTTTGCTGACTTGGTCTTTTTCATTTTTCCACCCATACCTTTTGAGCACAACTCGAAGGGAACAGCAGAGGACAGAACAAGTCCTCTTCCACTTCCAAATGGACAGCAGAATAGTTTTCATATGTAAAAGGTATAGACATTGAAGAGAGTTTGATACAGGACACCAACATTTTCATCACTGAATCATGATTGATGCAATGACATTTTATAGTTTTCACTCTATGAGTTTTGGCTGACTTGCTCTTTTTCATTTTTCCACCCATACCTTTTGAGCACAACTCGAAGGGAACAGCAAAGGACAGAACAAGTCCTCTTCCACTTCCAAATGGACAGCAGAATCGTTTTCATATACAAAAGGTATAGACATTGAAGAGAGTTTGATACAGGACACCAACATTTTCATTACTGTATCATGATTGATGCAATGACATTTTATAGTTTTCACTCTATGAGTTTTGGCTGACTTGCTCTTTTTCATTTTTCCACCCATACCTTTTGAGCACAACTCGAAGGGAACAGCAAAGGACAGAACAAGTCCTCTTCCACTTCCAAATGGACAGCAGAATCGTTTTCATATATAAAAGGTATAGACATTGAAGAGAGTTTGATACAGGACATCAACATTTTCATCACTGAATCATGACTGATGTAATGACATTTTATATTTTTCACTCTTTATGAGTTTTTGCTGACTTGGTCTTTTTCATTTTTCCACCCATACCTTTTGAGCACAACTCGAAGGGAACAGCAGAGGACAGAACAAGTCCTCTTCCACTTCCAAATGGACAGTAGAATCGTTTTCATATCTAAAAGGTATAGACATTGAAGAGAGTTTGATACAGGACACCAACATTTTCATTACTGAATCATGACTGATGTAATGATATTTTATATTTTTCATTCTTTATGAGTTTTTGCTGACTTGGTCTTTTTCATTTGTCCACCCATACCTTTTGAGCACAACTCGAAGGGAACAGCAGAGGACAGAACAAGTCCTCTTCCACTTCCAAATGGACAGCAGAATAGTTTTCATATGTAAAAGGTATAGACATTGAAGAGAGTTTGATACAGGACACCAACATTTTCATCACTGAATCATGATTGATGCAATGACATTTTATAGTTTTCACTCTATGAGTTTTGGCTGACTTGCTCTTTTTCATTTTTCCACCCATACCTTTTGAGCACAACTCGAAGGGAACAGCAAAGGACAGAACAAGTCCTCTTCCACTTCCAAATGGACAGCAGAATCGTTTTCATATACAAAAGGTATAGACATTGAAGAGAGTTTGATACAGGACACCAACATTTTCATTACTGTATCATGATTGATGCAATGACATTTTATAGTTTTCACTCTATGAGTTTTGGCTGACTTGCTCTTTTTCATTTTTCCACCCATACCTTTTGAGCACAACTCGAAGGGAACAGCAAAGGACAGAACAAGTCCTCTTCCACTTCCAAATGGACAGCAGAATCGTTTTCATATATAAAAGGTATAGACATTGAAGAGAGTTTGATACAGGACATCAACATTTTCATCACTGAATCATGACTGATGTAATGACATTTTATATTTTTCACTCTATGAGTTTTTGCTGACTTGGTCTTTTTCATTTTTCCACCCATACCTTTTGAGCACAACTCGAAGGGAACAGCAGAGGACAGAACAAGTCCTCTTCCACTTCCAAATGGACAGTAGAATCGTTTTCATATCTAAAAGGTATAGACATTGAAGAGAGTTTGATACAGGACACCAACATTTTCATTACTGAATCATGACTGATGTAATGATATTTTATATTTTTCATTCTTTATGAGTTTTTGCTGACTTGGTCTTTTTCATTTTTCCACCCATACCTTTTGAGCACAACTCGAAGGGAACAGCAGAGGACAGAACAAGTCCTCTTCCACTTCCAAATGGACAGCAGAATAGTTTTCATATGTAAAAGGTATAGACATTGAAGAGAGTTTGATACAGGACACCAACATTTTCATCACTGAATCATGATTGATGCAATGACATTTTATAGTTTTCACTCTATGAGTTTTGGCTGACTTGCTCTTTTTCATTTTTCCACCCATACCTTTTGAGCACAACTCGAAGGGAACAGCAAAGGACAGAACAAGTCCTCTTCCACTTCCAAATGGACAGCAGAATCGTTTTCATATACAAAAGGTATAGACATTGAAGAGAGTTTGATACAGGACACCAACATTTTCATCACTGTATCATGATTGATGCAATGACATTTTATAGTTTTCACTCTGAGTTTTGGCTGACTTGCTCTTTTTCATTTTTCCACCCATACCTTTTGAGCACAACTCGAAGGGAACAGCAAAGGACAGAACAAGTCCTCTTCCACTTCCAAATGGACAGCAGAATCGTTTTCATATATAAAAGGTATAGACATTGAAGAGAGTTTGATACAGGACATCAACATTTTCATCACTGAATCATGACTGATGTAATGACATTTTATATTTTTCACTCTTTATGAGTTTTTGCTGACTTGGTCTTTTTCATTTTTCCACCCATACCTTTTGAGCACAACTCGAAGGGAACAGCAGAGGACAGAACAAGTCCTCTTCCACTTCCAAATGGACAGCAGAATAGTTTTCATATGTAAAAGGTATAGACATTGAAGAGAGTTTGATACAGGACACCAACATTTTCATCACTGAATCATGATTGATGCAATGACATTTTATAGTTTTCACTCTATGAGTTTTGGCTGACTTGCTCTTTTTCATTTTTCCACCCATACCTTTTGAGCACAACTCGAAGGGAACAGCAGAGGACAGAACAAGTCCTCTTCCACTTCCAAATGGACAGCAGAATAGTTTTCATATGTAAAAGGTATAGACATTGAAGAGAGTTTGATACAGGACACCAACATTTTCATCACTGAATCATGATTGATGCAATGACATTTTATAGTTTTCACTCTATGAGTTTTGGCTGACTTGCTCTTTTTCATTTTTCCACCCATACCTTTTGAGCACAACTCGAAGGGAACAGCAAAGGACAGAACAAGTCCTCTTCCACTTCCAAATGGACAGCAGAATCGTTTTCATATACAAAAGGTATAGACATTGAAGAGAGTTTGATACAGGACACCAACATTTTCATCACTGAATCATGATTGATGCAATGACATTTTATAGTTTTCACTCTATGAGTTTTGGCTGACTTGCTCTTTTTCATTTTTCCACCCATACCTTTTGAGCACAACTCGAAGGGAACAGCAAAGGACAGAACAAGTCCTCTTCCACTTCCAAATGGACAGCAGAATCGTTTTCATATATAAAAGGTATAGACATTGAAGAGAGTTTGATACAGGACATCAACATTTTCATCACTGAATCATGACTGATGTAATGACATTTTATATTTTTCACTCTTTATGAGTTTTTGCTGACTTGGTCTTTTTCATTTTTCCACCCATACCTTTTGAGCACAACTCGAAGGGAACAGCAGAGGACAGAACAAGTCCTCTTCCACTTCCAAATGGACAGTAGAATCGTTTTCATATCTAAAAGGTATAGACATTGAAGAGAGTTTGATACAGGACACCAACATTTTCATTACTGAATCATGACTGATGTAATGATATTTTATATTTTTCATTCTTTATGAGTTTTTGCTGACTTGGTCTTTTTCATTTTTCCACCCATACCTTTTGAGCACAACTCGAAGGGAACAGCAGAGGACAGAACAAGTCCTCTTCCACTTCCAAATGGACAGCAGAATAGTTTTCATATGTAAAAGGTATAGACATTGAAGAGAGTTTGATACAGGACACCAACATTTTCATCACTGAATCATGATTGATGCAATGACATTTTATAGTTTTCACTCTGAGTTTTGGCTGACTTGCTCTTTTTCATTTTTCCACCCATACCTTTTGAGCACAACTCGAAGGGAACAGCAAAGGACAGAACAAGTCCTCTTCCACTTCCAAATGGACAGCAGAATCGTTTTCATATACAAAAGGTATAGACATTGAAGAGAGTTTGATACAGGACACCAACATTTTCATTACTGTATCATGATTGATGCAATGACATTTTATAGTTTTCACTCTATGAGTTTTGGCTGACTTGCTCTTTTTCATTTTTCCACCCATACCTTTTGAGCACAACTCGAAGGGAACAGCAAAGGACAGAACAAGTCCTCTTCCACTTCCAAATGGACAGCAGAATCGTTTTCATATATAAAAGGTATAGACATTGAAGAGAGTTTGATACAGGACATCAACATTTTCATCACTGAATCATGACTGATGTAATGACATTTTATATTTTTCACTCTTTATGAGTTTTTGCTGACTTGCTCTTTTTCATTTTTCCACCCATACCTTTTGAGCACAACTCGAAGGGAACAGCAAAGGACAGAACAAGTCCTCTTCCACTTCCAAATGGACAGCAGAATCGTTTTCATATATAAAAGGTATAGACATTGAAGAGAGTTTGATACAGGACATCAACATTTTCATCACTGAATCATGACTGATGTAATGACATTTTATATTTTTCACTCTTTATGAGTTTTTGCTGACTTGGTCTTTTTCATTTTTCCACCCATACCTTTTGAGCACAACTCGAAGGGAACAGCAGAGGACAGAACAAGTCCTCTTCCACTTCCAAATGGACAGTAGAATCGTTTTCATATCTAAAAGGTATAGACATTGAAGAGAGTTTGATACAGGACACCAACATTTTCATTACTGAATCATGACTGATGTAATGATATTTTATATTTTTCATTCTTTATGAGTTTTTGCTGACTTGGTCTTTTTCATTTTTCCACCCATACCTTTTGAGCACAACTCGAAGGGAACAGCAGAGGACAGAACAAGTCCTCTTCCACTTCCAAATGGACAGCAGAATAGTTTTCATATGTAAAAGGTATAGATATTGAAGAGAGTTTGATACAGGACACCAACATTTTCATCACTGAATCATGATTGATGCAATGACATTTTATAGTTTTCACCCTATGAGTTTTGGCTGACTTGCTCTTTTTCATTTTTCCACCCATACCTTTTGAGCACAACTCGAAGGGAACAGCAAAGGACAGAACAAGTCCTCTTCCACTTCCAAATGGACAGCAGAATCGTTTTCATATATAAAAGGTATAGACATTGAAGAGAGTTTGATACAGGACATCAACATTTTCATCACTGAATCATGACTGATGTAATGACATTTTATATTTTTCACTCTTTATGAGTTTTTGCTGACTCGGTCTTTTTCATTTTTCCACCCATACCTTTTGAGCACAACTCGAAGGGAACAGCATAGGACAGAACAAGTCCTCTTCCACTTCCAAATGGACAGTAGAATCGTTTTCATATCTAAAAGGTATAGACATTGAAGAGAGTTTGATACAGGACACCAACATTTTCATTACTGAATCATGACTGATGTAATGATATTTTATATTTTTCATTCTTTATGAGTTTTTGCTGACTTGGTCTTTTTCATTTTTCCACCCATACCTTTTGAGCACAACTCGAGGGGAACAGCAGAGGACAGAACAAGTCCTCTTCCACTTCCAAATGGACAGCAGAATAGTTTTCATATGTAAAAGGTATAGACATTGAAGAGAGTTTGATACAGGACACCAACATTTTCATCACTGAATCATGATTGATGCAATGACATTTTATAGTTTTCACTCTATGAGTTTTGGCTGACTTGCTCTTTTTCATTTTTCCACCCATACCTTTTGAGCACAACTCGAAGGGAACAGCAAAGGACAGAACAAGTCCTCTTCCACTTCCAAATGGACAGCAGAATCGTTTTCATATACAAAAGGTATAGACATTGAAGAGAGTTTGATACAGGACACCAACATTTTCATTACTGTATCATGATTGATGCAATGACATTTTATAGTTTTCACTCTATGAGTTTTGGCTGACTTGCTCTTTTTCATTTTTCCACCCATACCTTTTGAGCACAACTCGAAGGGAACAGCAAAGGACAGAACAAGTCCTCTTCCACTTCCAAATGGACAGCAGAATCGTTTTCATATATAAAAGGTATAGACATTGAAGAGAGTTTGATACAGGACATCAACATTTTCATCACTGAATCATGACTGATGTAATGACATTTTATATTTTTCACTCTTTATGAGTTTTTGCTGACTTGGTCTTTTTCATTTTTCCACCCATACCTTTTGAGCACAACTCGAAGGGAACAGCATAGGACAGAACAAGTCCTCTTCCACTTCCAAATGGACAGTAGAATCGTTTTCATATCTAAAAGGTATAGACATTGAAGAGAGTTTGATACAGGACACCAACATTTTCATTACTGAATCATGACTGATGTAATGATATTTTATATTTTTCATTCTTTATGAGTTTTTGCTGACTTGGTCTTTTTCATTTTTCCACCCATACCTTTTGAGCACAACTCGAGGGGAACAGCAGAGGACAGAACAAGTCCTCTTCCACTTCCAAATGGACAGCAGAATAGTTTTCATATGTAAAAGGTATAGACATTGAAGAGAGTTTGATACAGGACACCAACATTTTCATCACTGAATCATGATTGATGCAATGACATTTTATAGTTTTCACTCTATGAGTTTTGGCTGACTTGCTCTTTTTCATTTTTCCACCCATACCTTTTGAGCACAACTCGAAGGGAACAGCAAAGGACAGAACAAGTCCTCTTCCACTTCCAAATGGACAGCAGAATCGTTTTCATATACAAAAGGTATAGACATTGAAGAGAGTTTGATACAGGACACCAACATTTTCATTACTGTATCATGATTGATGCAATGACATTTTATAGTTTTCACTCTATGAGTTTTGGCTGACTTGCTCTTTTTCATTTTTCCACCCATACCTTTTGAGCACAACTCGAAGGGAACAGCAAAGGACAGAACAAGTCCTCTTCCACTTCCAAATGGACAGCAGAATCGTTTTCATATATAAAAGGTATAGACATTGAAGAGAGTTTGATACAGGACATCAACATTTTCATCACTGAATCATGACTGATGTAATGACATTTTATATTTTTCACTCTTTATGAGTTTTTGCTGACTTGGTCTTTTTCATTTTTCCACCCATACCTTTTGAGCACAACTCGAAGGGAACAGCATAGGACAGAACAAGTCCTCTTCCACTTCCAAATGGACAGTAGAATCGTTTTCATATCTAAAAGGTATAGACATTGAAGAGAGTTTGATACAGGACACCAACATTTTCATTACTGAATCATGACTGATGTAATGATATTTTATATTTTTCATTCTTTATGAGTTTTTGCTGACTTGGTCTTTTTCATTTTTCCACCCATACCTTTTGAGCACAACTCGAGGGGAACAGCAGAGGACAGAACAAGTCCTCTTCCACTTCCAAATGGACAGCAGAATAGTTTTCATATGTAAAAGGTATAGACATTGAAGAGAGTTTGATACAGGACACCAACATTTTCATCACTGAATCATGATTGATGCAATGACATTTTATAGTTTTCACTCTATGAGTTTTGGCTGACTTGCTCTTTTTCATTTTTCCACCCATACCTTTTGAGCACAACTCGAAGGGAACAGCAAAGGACAGAACAAGTCCTCTTCCACTTCCAAATGGACAGCAGAATCGTTTTCATATACAAAAGGTATAGACATTGAAGAGAGTTTGATACAGGACACCAACATTTTCATTACTGTATCATGATTGATGCAATGACATTTTATAGTTTTCACTCTATGAGTTTTGGCTGACTTGCTCTTTTTCATTTTTCCACCCATACCTTTTGAGCACAACTCGAAGGGAACAGCAAAGGACAGAACAAGTCCTCTTCCACTTCCAAATGGACAGCAGAATCGTTTTCATATATAAAAGGTATAGACATTGAAGAGAGTTTGATACAGGACATCAACATTTTCATCACTGAATCATGACTGATGTAATGACATTTTATATTTTTCACTCTTTATGAGTTTTTGCTGACTTGGTCTTTTTCATTTTTCCACCCATACCTTTTGAGCACAACTCGAAGGGAACAGCAGAGGACAGAACAAGTCCTCTTCCACTTCCAAATGGACAGTAGAATCGTTTTCATATCTAAAAGGTATAGACATTGAAGAGAGTTTGATACAGGACACCAACATTTTCATCACTGAATCATGATTGATGCAATGATATTTTATAGTTTTCACTCTATGAGTTTTGGCTGACTTGCTCTTTTTCATTTTTCCACCCATACCTTTTGAGCACAACTCGAAGGGAACAGCAAAGGACAGAACAAGTCCTCTTCCACTTCCAAATGGAGAGCAGAATCGTTTTCATATATAAAAGGTATAGACATTGAAGAGAGTTTGATACAGGACACCAACATTTTCATTACTGAATCATGACTGATGTAATGATATTTTATATTTTTCATTCTTTATGAGTTTTTGCTGACTTGGTCTTTTTCATTTTTCCACCCATACCTTTTGAGCACAACTCGAAGGGAACAGCAGAGGACAGAACAAGTCCTCTTCCACTTCCAAATGGACAGCAGAATAGTTTTCATATGTAAAAGGTATAGACATTGAAGAGAGTTTGATACAGGACACCAACATTTTCATCACTGAATCATGATTGATGCAATGACATTTTATAGTTTTCACTCTATGAGTTTTGGCTGACTTGCTCTTTTTCATTTTTCCACCCATACCTTTTGAGCACAACTCGAAGGGAACAGCAAAGGACAGAACAAGTCCTCTTCCACTTCCAAATGGACAGCAGAATCGTTTTCATATATAAAAGGTATAGACATTGAAGAGAGTTTGATACAGGACATCAACATTTTCATCACTGAATCATGACTGATGTAATGACATTTTATATTTTTCACTCTTTATGAGTTTTTGCTGACTTGGTCTTTTTCATTTTTCCACCCATACCTTTTGAGCACAACTCGAAGGGAACAGCAGAGGACAGAACAAGTCCTCTTCCACTTCCAAATGGACAGTAGAATCGTTTTCATATCTAAAAGGTATAGACATTGAAGAGAGTTTGATACAGGACACCAACATTTTCATTACTGAATCATAACTGATGTAATGATATTTTATATTTTTCATTCTTTATGAGTTTTTGCTGACTTGGTCTTTTTCATTTTTCCACCCATACCTTTTGAGCACAACTCGAAGGGAACAGCAGAGGACAGAACAAGTCCTCTTCCACTTCCAAATGGACAGCAGAATAGTTTTCATATGTAAAAGGTATAGACATTGAAGAGAGTTTGATACAGGACACCAACATTTTCATCACTGAATCATGATTGATGCAATGACATTTTATAGTTTTCACTCTATGAGTTTTGGCTGACTTGCTCTTTTTCATTTTTCCACCCATACCTTTTGAGCACAACTCGAAGGGAACAGCAAAGGACAGAACAAGTCCTCTTCCACTTCCAAATGGACAGCAGAATCGTTTTCATATACAAAAGGTATAGACATTGAAGAGAGTTTGATACAGGACACCAACATTTTCATTACTGTATCATGATTGATGCAATGACATTTTATAGTTTTCACTCTATGAGTTTTGGCTGACTTGCTCTTTTTCATTTTTCCACCCATACCTTTTGAGCACAACTCGAAGGGAACAGCAAAGGACAGAACAAGTCCTCTTCCACTTCCAAATGGACAGCAGAATCGTTTTCATATATAAAAGGTATAGACATTGAAGAGAGTTTGATACAGGACATCAACATTTTCATCACTGAATCATGACTGATGTAATGACATTTTATATTTTTCACTCTTTATGAGTTTTTGCTGACTTGGTCTTTTTCATTTTTCCACCCATACCTTTTGAGCACAACTCGAAGGGAACAGCAGAGGACAGAACAAGTCCTCTTCCACTTCCAAATGGACAGTAGAATCGTTTTCATATCTAAAAGGTATAGACATTGAAGAGAGTTTGATACAGGACACCAACATTTTCATTACTGAATCATGACTGATGTAATGATATTTTATATTTTTCATTCTTTATGAGTTTTTGCTGACTTGGTCTTTTTCATTTGTCCACCCATACCTTTTGAGCACAACTCGAAGGGAACAGCAGAGGACAGAACAAGTCCTCTTCCACTTCCAAATGGACAGCAGAATAGTTTTCATATGTAAAAGGTATAGACATTGAAGAGAGTTTGATACAGGACACCAACATTTTCATCACTGAATCATGATTGATGCAATGACATTTTATAGTTTTCACTCTATGAGTTTTGGCTGACTTGCTCTTTTTCATTTTTCCACCCATACCTTTTGAGCACAACTCGAAGGGAACAGCAAAGGACAGAACAAGTCCTCTTCCACTTCCAAATGGACAGCAGAATCGTTTTCATATACAAAAGGTATAGACATTGAAGAGAGTTTGATACAGGACACCAACATTTTCATTACTGTATCATGATTGATGCAATGACATTTTATAGTTTTCACTCTATGAGTTTTGGCTGACTTGCTCTTTTTCATTTTTCCACCCATACCTTTTGAGCACAACTCGAAGGGAACAGCAAAGGACAGAACAAGTCCTCTTCCACTTCCAAATGGACAGCAGAATCGTTTTCATATATAAAAGGTATAGACATTGAAGAGAGTTTGATACAGGACATCAACATTTTCATCACTGAATCATGACTGATGTAATGACATTTTATATTTTTCACTCTATGAGTTTTTGCTGACTTGGTCTTTTTCATTTTTCCACCCATACCTTTTGAGCACAACTCGAAGGGAACAGCAGAGGACAGAACAAGTCCTCTTCCACTTCCAAATGGACAGTAGAATCGTTTTCATATCTAAAAGGTATAGACATTGAAGAGAGTTTGATACAGGACACCAACATTTTCATTACTGAATCATGACTGATGTAATGATATTTTATATTTTTCATTCTTTATGAGTTTTTGCTGACTTGGTCTTTTTCATTTTTCCACCCATACCTTTTGAGCACAACTCGAAGGGAACAGCAGAGGACAGAACAAGTCCTCTTCCACTTCCAAATGGACAGCAGAATAGTTTTCATATGTAAAAGGTATAGACATTGAAGAGAGTTTGATACAGGACACCAACATTTTCATCACTGAATCATGATTGATGCAATGACATTTTATAGTTTTCACTCTATGAGTTTTGGCTGACTTGCTCTTTTTCATTTTTCCACCCATACCTTTTGAGCACAACTCGAAGGGAACAGCAAAGGACAGAACAAGTCCTCTTCCACTTCCAAATGGACAGCAGAATCGTTTTCATATACAAAAGGTATAGACATTGAAGAGAGTTTGATACAGGACACCAACATTTTCATCACTGAATCATGATTGATGCAATGACATTTTATAGTTTTCACTCTATGAGTTTTGGCTGACTTGCTCTTTTTCATTTTTCCACCCATACCTTTTGAGCACAACTCGAAGGGAACAGCAAAGGACAGAACAAGTCCTCTTCCACTTCCAAATGGACAGCAGAATCGTTTTCATATACAAAAGGTATAGACATTGAAGAGAGTTTGATACAGGACACCAACATTTTCATTACTGTATCATGATTGATGCAATGACATTTTATAGTTTTCACTCTATGAGTTTTGGCTGACTTGCTCTTTTTCATTTTTCCACCCATACCTTTTGAGCACAACTCGAAGGGAACAGCAAAGGACAGAACAAGTCCTCTTCCACTTCCAAATGGACAGCAGAATCGTTTTCATATATAAAAGGTATAGACATTGAAGAGAGTTTGATACAGGACATCAACATTTTCATCACTGAATCATGACTGATGTAATGACATTTTATATTTTTCACTCTTTATGAGTTTTTGCTGACTTGGTCTTTTTCATTTTTCCACCCATACCTTTTGAGCACAACTCGAAGGGAACAGCAGAGGACAGAACAAGTCCTCTTCCACTTCCAAATGGACAGCAGAATAGTTTTCATATGTAAAAGGTATAGACATTGAAGAGAGTTTGATACAGGACACCAACATTTTCATCACTGAATCATGATTGATGCAATGACATTTTATAGTTTTCACTCTATGAGTTTTGGCTGACTTGCTCTTTTTCATTTTTCCACCCATACCTTTTGAGCACAACTCGAAGGGAACAGCAGAGGACAGAACAAGTCCTCTTCCACTTCCAAATGGACAGCAGAATAGTTTTCATATGTAAAAGGTATAGACATTGAAGAGAGTTTGATACAGGACACCAACATTTTCATCACTGAATCATGATTGATGCAATGACATTTTATAGTTTTCACTCTATGAGTTTTGGCTGACTTGCTCTTTTTCATTTTTCCACCCATACCTTTTGAGCACAACTCGAAGGGAACAGCAAAGGACAGAACAAGTCCTCTTCCACTTCCAAATGGACAGCAGAATCGTTTTCATATACAAAAGGTATAGACATTGAAGAGAGTTTGATACAGGACACCAACATTTTCATCACTGAATCATGATTGATGCAATGACATTTTATAGTTTTCACTCTATGAGTTTTGGCTGACTTGCTCTTTTTCATTTTTCCACCCATACCTTTTGAGCACAACTCGAAGGGAACAGCAAAGGACAGAACAAGTCCTCTTCCACTTCCAAATGGACAGCAGAATCGTTTTCATATATAAAAGGTATAGACATTGAAGAGAGTTTGATACAGGACATCAACATTTTCATCACTGAATCATGACTGATGTAATGACATTTTATATTTTTCACTCTTTATGAGTTTTTGCTGACTTGGTCTTTTTCATTTTTCCACCCATACCTTTTGAGCACAACTCGAAGGGAACAGCAGAGGACAGAACAAGTCCTCTTCCACTTCCAAATGGACAGTAGAATCGTTTTCATATCTAAAAGGTATAGACATTGAAGAGAGTTTGATACAGGACACCAACATTTTCATTACTGAATCATGACTGATGTAATGATATTTTATATTTTTCATTCTTTATGAGTTTTTGCTGACTTGGTCTTTTTCATTTTTCCACCCATACCTTTTGAGCACAACTCGAAGGGAACAGCAGAGGACAGAACAAGTCCTCTTCCATTTCCAAATGGACAGCAGAATAGTTTTCATATGTAAAAGGTATAGACATTGAAGAGAGTTTGATACAGGACACCAACATTTTCATCACTGAATCATGATTGATGCAATGACATTTTATAGTTTTCACTCTATGAGTTTTGGCTGACTTGCTCTTTTTCATTTTTCCACCCATACCTTTTGAGCACAACTCGAAGGGAACAGCAAAGGACAGAACAAGTCCTCTTCCACTTCCAAATGGACAGCAGAATCGTTTTCATATACAAAAGGTATAGACATTGAAGAGAGTTTGATACAGGACACCAACATTTTCATTACTGTATCATGATTGATGCAATGACATTTTATAGTTTTCACTCTATGAGTTTTGGCTGACTTGCTCTTTTTCATTTTTCCACCCATACCTTTTGAGCACAACTCGAAGGGAACAGCAAAGGACAGAACAAGTCCTCTTCCACTTCCAAATGGACAGCAGAATCGTTTTCATATATAAAAGGTATAGACATTGAAGAGAGTTTGATACAGGACATCAACATTTTCATCACTGAATCATGACTGATGTAATGACATTTTATATTTTTCACTCTTTATGAGTTTTTGCTGACTTGGTCTTTTTCATTTTTCCACCCATACCTTTTGAGCACAACTCGAAGGGAACAGCAGAGGACAGAACAAGTCCTCTTCCACTTCCAAATGGACAGTAGAATCGTTTTCATATCTAAAAGGTATAGACATTGAAGAGAGTTTGATACAGGACACCAACATTTTCATTACTGAATCATGACTGATGTAATGATATTTTATATTTTTCATTCTTTATGAGTTTTTGCTGACTTGGTCTTTTTCATTTTTCCACCCATACCTTTTGAGCACAACTCGAAGGGAACAGCAGAGGACAGAACAAGTCCTCTTCCACTTCCAAATGGACAGCAGAATAGTTTTCATATGTAAAAGGTATAGACATTGAAGAGAGTTTGATACAGGACACCAACATTTTCATCACTGAATCATGATTGATGCAATGACATTTTATAGTTTTCACTCTATGAGTTTTGGCTGACTTGCTCTTTTTCATTTTTCCACCCATACCTTTTGAGCACAACTCGAAGGGAACAGCAAAGGACAGAACAAGTCCTCTTCCACTTCCAAATGGACAGCAGAATCGTTTTCATATACAAAAGGTATAGACATTGAAGAGAGTTTGATACAGGACACCAACATTTTCATTACTGTATCATGATTGATGCAATGACATTTTATAGTTTTCACTCTATGAGTTTTGGCTGACTTGCTCTTTTTCATTTTTCCACCCATACCTTTTGAGCACAACTCGAAGGGAACAGCAAAGGACAGAACAAGTCCTCTTCCACTTCCAAATGGACAGCAGAATCGTTTTCATATATAAAAGGTATAGACATTGAAGAGAGTTTGATACAGGACATCAACATTTTCATCACTGAATCATGACTGATGTAATGACATTTTATATTTTTCACTCTTTATGAGTTTTTGCTGACTTGCTCTTTTTCATTTTTCCACCCATACCTTTTGAGCACAACTCGAAGGGAACAGCAAAGGACAGAACAAGTCCTCTTCCACTTCCAAATGGACAGCAGAATCGTTTTCATATATAAAAGGTATAGACATTGAAGAGAGTTTGATACAGGACATCAACATTTTCATCACTGAATCATGACTGATGTAATGACATTTTATATTTTTCACTCTTTATGAGTTTTTGCTGACTTGGTCTTTTTCATTTTTCCACCCATACCTTTTGAGCACAACTCGAAGGGAACAGCAGAGGACAGAACAAGTCCTCTTCCACTTCCAAATGGACAGTAGAATCGTTTTCATATCTAAAAGGTATAGACATTGAAGAGAGTTTGATACAGGACACCAACATTTTCATTACTGAATCATGACTGATGTAATGATATTTTATATTTTTCATTCTTTATGAGTTTTTGCTGACTTGGTCTTTTTCATTTTTCCACCCATACCTTTTGAGCACAACTCGAAGGGAACAGCAGAGGACAGAACAAGTCCTCTTCCACTTCCAAATGGACAGCAGAATAGTTTTCATATGTAAAAGGTATAGACATTGAAGAGAGTTTGATACAGGACACCAACATTTTCATCACTGAATCATGATTGATGCAATGACATTTTATAGTTTTCACTCTATGAGTTTTGGCTGACTTGCTCTTTTTCATTTTTCCACCCATACCTTTTGAGCACAACTCGAAGGGAACAGCAAAGGACAGAACAAGTCCTCTTCCACTTCCAAATGGACAGCAGAATCGTTTTCATATACAAAAGGTATAGACATTGAAGAGAGTTTGATACAGGACACCAACATTTTCATTACTGTATCATGATTGATGCAATGACATTTTATAGTTTTCACTCTATGAGTTTTGGCTGACTTGCTCTTTTTCATTTTTCCACCCATACCTTTTGAGCACAACTCGAAGGGAACAGCAAAGGACAGAACAAGTCCTCTTCCACTTCCAAATGGACAGCAGAATCGTTTTCATATATAAAAGGTATAGACATTGAAGAGAGTTTGATACAGGACATCAACATTTTCATCACTGAATCATGACTGATGTAATGACATTTTATATTTTTCACTGTTTATGAGTTTTTGCTGACTTGGTCTTTTTCATTTTTCCACCCATACCTTTTGAGCACAACTCGAAGGGAACAGCAGAGGACAGAACAAGTCCTCTTCCACTTCCAAATGGACAGTAGAATCGTTTTCATATCTAAAAGGTATAGACATTGAAGAGAGTTTGATACAGGACACCAACATTTTCATTACTGAATCATGACTGATGTAATGATATTTTATATTTTTCATTCTTTATGAGTTTTTGCTGACTTGGTCTTTTTCATTTTTCCACCCATACCTTTTGAGCACAACTCGAAGGGAACAGCAGAGGACAGAACAAGTCCTCTTCCACTTCCAAATGGACAGTAGAATCGTTTTCATATCTAAAAGGTATAGACATTGAAGAGAGTTTGATACAGGACACCAACATTTTCATTACTGAATCATGACTGATGTAATGATATTTTATATTTTTCATTCTTTATGAGTTTTTGCTGACTTGGTCTTTTTCATTTTTCCACCCATACCTTTTGAGCACAACTCGAAGGGAACAGCAGAGGACAGAACAAGTCCTCTTCCACTTCCAAATGGACAGCAGAATAGTTTTCATATGTAAAAGGTATAGACATTGAAGAGAGTTTGATACAGGACACCAACATTTTCATCACTGAATCATGATTGATGCAATGACATTTTATAGTTTTCACTCTATGAGTTTTGGCTGACTTGCTCTTTTTCATTTTTCCACCCATACCTTTTGAGCACAACTCGAAGGGAACAGCAAAGGACAGAACAAGTCCTCTTCCACTTCCAAATGGACAGCAGAATCGTTTTCATATACAAAAGGTATAGACATTGAAGAGAGTTTGATACAGGACACCAACATTTTCATCACTGAATCATGATTGATGCAATGACATTTTATAGTTTTCACTCTATGAGTTTTGGCTGACTTGCTCTTTTTCATTTTTCCACCCATACCTTTTGAGCACAACTCGAAGGGAACAGCAAAGGACAGAACAAGTCCTCTTCCACTTCCAAATGGACAGCAGAATCGTTTTCATATACAAAAGGTATAGACATTGAAGAGAGTTTGATACAGGACACCAACATTTTCATTACTGTATCATGATTGATGCAATGACATTTTATAGTTTTCACTCTATGAGTTTTGGCTGACTTGCTCTTTTTCATTTTTCCACCCATACCTTTTGAGCACAACTCGAAGGGAACAGCAAAGGACAGAACAAGTCCTCTTCCACTTCCAAATGGACAGCAGAATCGTTTTCATATATAAAAGGTATAGACATTGAAGAGAGTTTGATACAGGACATCAACATTTTCATCACTGAATCATGACTGATGTAATGACATTTTATATTTTTCACTCTTTATGAGTTTTTGCTGACTTGGTCTTTTTCATTTTTCCACCCATACCTTTTGAGCACAACTCGAAGGGAACAGCAGAGGACAGAACAAGTCCTCTTCCACTTCCAAATGGACAGCAGAATCGTTTTCATATACAAAAGGTATAGACATTGAAGAGAGTTTGATACAGGACACCAACATTTTCATTACTGTATCATGATTGATGCAATGACATTTTATAGTTTTCACTCTGAGTTTTGGCTGACTTGCTCTTTTTCATTTTTCCACCCATACCTTTTGAGCACAACTCGAAGGGAACAGCAAAGGACAGAACAAGTCCTCTTCCACTTCCAAATGGACAGCAGAATAGTTTTCATATGTAAAAGGTATAGACTTTGAAGAGAGTTTGATACAGGACACCAACATTTTCATCACTGAATCATGATTGATGCAATGACATTTTATAGTTTTCACTCTGAGTTTTGGCTGACTTGCTCTTTTTCATTTTTCCACCCATACCTTTTGAGCACAACTCGAAGGGAACAGCAAAGGACAGAACAAGTCCTCTTCCACTTCCAAATGGACAGCAGAATCGTTTTCATATACAAAAGGTATAGACATTGAAGAGAGTTTGATACAGGACACCAACATTTTCATTACTGTATCATGATTGATGCAATGACATTTTATAGTTTTCACTCTATGAGTTTTGGCTGACTTGCTCTTTTTCATTTTTCCACCCATACCTTTTGAGCACAACTCGAAGGGAACAGCAAAGGACAGAACAAGTCCTCTTCCACTTCCAAATGGACAGCAGAATCGTTTTCATATATAAAAGGTATAGACATTGAAGAGAGTTTGATACAGGACATCAACATTTTCATCACTGAATCATGACTGATGTAATGACATTTTATATTTTTCACTCTTTATGAGTTTTTGCTGACTTGGTCTTTTTCATTTTTCCACCCATACCTTTTGAGCACAACTCGAAGGGAACAGCAGAGGACAGAACAAGTCCTCTTCCACTTCCAAATGGACAGTAGAATCGTTTTCATATCTAAAAGGTATAGACATTGAAGAGAGTTTGATACAGGACACCAACATTTTCATTACTGAATCATGACTGATGTAATGATATTTTATATTTTTCATTCTTTATGAGTTTTTGCTGACTTGGTCTTTTTCATTTTTCCACCCATACCTTTTGAGCACAACTCGAAGGGAACAGCAGAGGACAGAACAAGTCCTCTTCCACTTCCAAATGGACAGCAGAATAGTTTTCATATGTAAAAGGTATAGACATTGAAGAGAGTTTGATACAGGACACCAACATTTTCATCACTGAATCATGATTGATGCAATGACATTTTATAGTTTTCACTATGAGTTTTGGCTGACTTGCTCTTTTTCATTTTTCCACCCATACCTTTTGAGCACAACTCGAAGGGAACAGCAAAGGACAGAACAAGTCCTCTTCCACTTCCAAATGGACAGCAGAATCGTTTTCATATACAAAAGGTATAGACATTGAAGAGAGTTTGATACAGGACACCAACATTTTCATTACTGTATCATGATTGATGCAATGACATTTTATAGTTTTCACTCTATGAGTTTTGGCTGACTTGCTCTTTTTCATTTTTCCACCCATACCTTTTGAGCACAACTCGAAGGGAACAGCAAAGGACAGAACAAGTCCTCTTCCACTTCCAAATGGACAGCAGAATCGTTTTCATATATAAAAGGTATAGACATTGAAGAGAGTTTGATACAGGACATCAACATTTTCATCACTGAATCATGACTGATGTAATGACATTTTATATTTTTCACTCTTTATGAGTTTTTGCTGACTTGGTCTTTTTCATTTTTCCACCCATACCTTTTGAGCACAACTCGAAGGGAACAGCAGAGGACAGAACAAGTCCTCTTCCACTTCCAAATGGACAGTAGAATCGTTTTCATATCTAAAAGGTATAGACATTGAAGAGAGTTTGATACAGGACACCAACATTTTCATTACTGAATCATGACTGATGTAATGATATTTTATATTTTTCATTCTTTATGAGTTTTTGCTGACTTGGTCTTTTTCATTTTTCCACCCATACCTTTTGAGCACAACTCGAAGGGAACAGCAGAGGACAGAACAAGTCCTCTTCCATTTCCAAATGGACAGCAGAATAGTTTTCATATGTAAAAGGTATAGACTTTGAAGAGAGTTTGATACAGGACACCAACATTTTCATCACTGAATCATGATTGATGCAATGACATTTTATAGTTTTCACTCTATGAGTTTTGGCTGACTTGCTCTTTTTCATTTTTCCACCCATACCTTTTGAGCACAACTCGAAGGGAACAGCAAAGGACAGAACAAGTCCTCTTCCACTTCCAAATGGACAGCAGAATCGTTTTCATATACAAAAGGTATAGACATTGAAGAGAGTTTGATACAGGACACCAACATTTTCATTACTGTATCATGATTGATGCAATGACATTTTATAGTTTTCACTCTATGAGTTTTGGCTGACTTGCTCTTTTTCATTTTTCCACCCATACCTTTTGAGCACAACTCGAAGGGAACAGCAAAGGACAGAACAAGTCCTCTTCCACTTCCAAATGGACAGCAGAATCGTTTTCATATATAAAAGGTATAGACATTGAAGAGAGTTTGATACAGGACATCAACATTTTCATCACTGAATCATGACTGATGTAATGACATTTTATATTTTTCACTCTTTATGAGTTTTTGCTGACTTGGTCTTTTTCATTTTTCCACCCATACCTTTTGAGCACAACTCGAAGGGAACAGCAGAGGACAGAACAAGTCCTCTTCCACTTCCAAATGGACAGTAGAATCGTTTTCATATCTAAAAGGTATAGACATTGAAGAGAGTTTGATACAGGACACCAACATTTTCATTACTGAATCATGACTGATGTAATGATATTTTATATTTTTCATTCTTTATGAGTTTTTGCTGACTTGGTCTTTTTCATTTTTCCACCCATACCTTTTGAGCACAACTCGAAGGGAACAGCAGAGGACAGAACAAGTCCTCTTCCACTTCCAAATGGACAGCAGAATAGTTTTCATATGTAAAAGGTATAGACATTGAAGAGAGTTTGATACAGGACACCAACATTTTCATCACTGAATCATGATTGATGCAATGACATTTTATAGTTTTCACTCTATGAGTTTTGGCTGACTTGCTCTTTTTCATTTTTCCACCCATACCTTTTGAGCACAACTCGAAGGGAACAGCAAAGGACAGAACAAGTCCTCTTCCACTTCCAAATGGACAGCAGAATCGTTTTCATATACAAAAGGTATAGACATTGAAGAGAGTTTGATACAGGACACCAACATTTTCATTACTGTATCATGATTGATGCAATGACATTTTATAGTTTTCACTCTGAGTTTTGGCTGACTTGCTCTTTTTCATTTTTCCACCCATACCTTTTGAGCACAACTCGAAGGGAACAGCAAAGGACAGAACAAGTCCTCTTCCACTTCCAAATGGACAGCAGAATCGTTTTCATATATAAAAGGTATAGACATTGAAGAGAGTTTGATACAGGACATCAACATTTTCATCACTGAATCATGACTGATGTAATGACATTTTATATTTTTCACTCTGAGTTTTTGCTGACTTGGTCTTTTTCATTTTTCCACCCATACCTTTTGAGCACAACTCGAAGGGAACAGCAGAGGACAGAACAAGTCCTCTTCCACTTCCAAATGGACAGCAGAATAGTTTTCATATGTAAAAGGTATAGACATTGAAGAGAGTTTGATACAGGACACCAACATTTTCATCACTGAATCATGATTGATGCAATGACATTTTATAGTTTTCACTCTATGAGTTTTGGCTGACTTGCTCTTTTTCATTTTTCCACCCATACCTTTTGAGCACAACTCGAAGGGAACAGCAAAGGACAGAACAAGTCCTCTTCCACTTCCAAATGGACAGCAGAATCGTTTTCATATACAAAAGGTATAGACATTGAAGAGAGTTTGATACAGGACACCAACATTTTCATCACTGAATCATGATTGATGCAATGACATTTTATAGTTTTCACTCTATGAGTTTTGGCTGACTTGCTCTTTTTCATTTTTCCACCCATACCTTTTGAGCACAACTCGAAGGGAACAGCAAAGGACAGAACAAGTCCTCTTCCACTTCCAAATGGACAGCAGAATCGTTTTCATATATAAAAGGTATAGACATTGAAGAGAGTTTGATACAGGACACCAACATTTTCATCACTGAATCATGATTGATGCAATGACATTTTATAGTTTTCACTCTATGAGTTTTGGCTGACTTGCTCTTTTTCATTTTTCCACCCATACCTTTTGAGCACAACTCGAAGGGAACAGCAAAGGACAGAACAAGTCCTCTTCCACTTCCAAATGGACAGCAGAATCGTTTTCATATATAAAAGGTATAGACATTGAAGAGAGTTTGATACAGGACATCAACATTTTCATCACTGAATCATGACTGATGTAATGACATTTTATATTTTTCACTCTTTATGAGTTTTTGCTGACTTGGTCTTTTTCATTTTTCCACCCATACCTTTTGAGCACAACTCGAAGGGAACAGCAGAGGACAGAACAAGTCCTCTTCCACTTCCAAATGGACAGTAGAATCGTTTTCATATCTAAAAGGTATAGACATTGAAGAGAGTTTGATACAGGACACCAACATTTTCATTACTGAATCATGACTGATGTAATGATATTTTATATTTTTCATTCTTTATGAGTTTTTGCTGACTTGGTCTTTTTCATTTTTCCACCCATACCTTTTGAGCACAACTCGAAGGGAACAGCAGAGGACAGAACAAGTCCTCTTCCATTTCCAAATGGACAGCAGAATAGTTTTCATATGTAAAAGGTATAGACATTGAAGAGAGTTTGATACAGGACACCAACATTTTCATCACTGAATCATGATTGATGCAATGACATTTTATAGTTTTCACTCTATGAGTTTTGGCTGACTTGCTCTTTTTCATTTTTCCACCCATACCTTTTGAGCACAACTCGAAGGGAACAGCAAAGGACAGAACAAGTCCTCTTCCACTTCCAAATGGACAGCAGAATCGTTTTCATATACAAAAGGTATAGACATTGAAGAGAGTTTGATACAGGACACCAACATTTTCATTACTGTATCATGATTGATGCAATGACATTTTATAGTTTTCACTCTATGAGTTTTGGCTGACTTGCTCTTTTTCATTTTTCCACCCATACCTTTTGAGCACAACTCGAAGGGAACAGCAAAGGACAGAACAAGTCCTCTTCCACTTCCAAATGGACAGCAGAATCGTTTTCATATACAAAAGGTATAGACATTGAAGAGAGTTTGATACAGGACACCAACATTTTCATTACTGTATCATGATTGATGCAATGACATTTTATAGTTTTCACTCTGAGTTTTGGCTGACTTGCTCTTTTTCATTTTTCCACCCATACCTTTTGAGCACAACTCGAAGGGAACAGCAAAGGACAGAACAAGTCCTCTTCCACTTCCAAATGGACAGCAGAATCGTTTTCATATATAAAAGGTATAGACATTGAAGAGAGTTTGATACAGGACATCAACATTTTCATCACTGAATCATGACTGATGTAATGACATTTTATATTTTTCACTGTTTATGAGTTTTTGCTGACTTGGTCTTTTTCATTTTTCCACCCATACCTTTTGAGCACAACTCGAAGGGAACAGCAGAGGACAGAACAAGTCCTCTTCCACTTCCAAATGGACAGTAGAATCGTTTTCATATCTAAAAGGTATAGACATTGAAGAGAGTTTGATACAGGACACCAACATTTTCATTACTGAATCATGACTGATGTAATGATATTTTATATTTTTCATTCTTTATGAGTTTTTGCTGACTTGGTCTTTTTCATTTTTCCACCCATACCTTTTGAGCACAACTCGAAGGGAACAGCAGAGGACAGAACAAGTCCTCTTCCACTTCCAAATGGACAGCAGAATAGTTTTCATATGTAAAAGGTATAGACATTGAAGAGAGTTTGATACAGGACACCAACATTTTCATCACTGAATCATGATTGATGCAATGACATTTTATAGTTTTCACTATGAGTTTTTGCTGACTTGCTCTTTTTCATTTTTCCACCCATACCTTTTGAGCACAACTCGAAGGGAACAGCAAAGGACAGAACAAGTCCTCTTCCACTTCCAAATGGACAGCAGAATCGTTTTCATATACAAAAGGTATAGACATTGAAGAGAGTTTGATACAGGACACCAACATTTTCATTACTGTATCATTATTGATGCAATGACATTTTATAGTTTTCACTCTATGAGTTTTGGCTGACTTGCTCTTTTTCATTTTTCCACCCATACCTTTTGAGCACAACTCGAAGGGAACAGCAAAGGACAGAACAAGTCCTCTTCCACTTCCAAATGGACAGCAGAATCGTTTTCATATATAAAAGGTATAGACATTGAAGAGAGTTTGATACAGGACATCAACATTTTCATCACTGAATCATGACTGATGTAATGACATTTTATATTTTTCACTCTTTATGAGTTTTTGCTGACTTGGTCTTTTTCATTTTTCCACCCATACCTTTTGAGCACAACTCGAAGGGAACAGCAGAGGACAGAACAAGTCCTCTTCCACTTCCAAATGGACAGTAGAATCGTTTTCATATCTAAAAGGTATAGACATTGAAGAGAGTTTGATACAGGACACCAACATTTTCATTACTGAATCATGACTGATGTAATGATATTTTATATTTTTCATTCTTTATGAGTTTTTGCTGACTTGGTCTTTTTCATTTTTCCACCCATACCTTTTGAGCACAACTCGAAGGGAACAGCAGAGGACAGAACAAGTCCTCTTCCACTTCCAAATGGACAGCAGAATAGTTTTCATATGTAAAAGGTATAGACATTGAAGAGAGTTTGATACAGGACACCAACATTTTCATCACTGAATCATGATTGATGCAATGACATTTTATAGTTTTCACTCTATGAGTTTTGGCTGACTTGCTCTTTTTCATTTTTCCACCCATACCTTTTGAGCACAACTCGAAGGGAACAGCAAAGGACAGAACAAGTCCTCTTCCACTTCCAAATGGACAGCAGAATCGTTTTCATATACAAAAGGTATAGACATTGAAGAGAGTTTGATACAGGACACCAACATTTTCATTACTGTATCATGATTGATGCAATGACATTTTATAGTTTTCACTCTATGAGTTTTGGCTGACTTGCTCTTTTTCATTTTTCCACCCATACCTTTTGAGCACAACTCGAAGGGAACAGCAAAGGACAGAACAAGTCCTCTTCCACTTCCAAATGGACAGCAGAATCGTTTTCATATATAAAAGGTATAGACATTGAAGAGAGTTTGATACAGGACATCAACATTTTCATCACTGAATCATGACTGATGTAATGACATTTTATATTTTTCACTCTGAGTTTTTGCTGACTTGGTCTTTTTCATTTTTCCACCCATACCTTTTGAGCACAACTCGAAGGGAACAGCAGAGGACAGAACAAGTCCTCTTCCACTTCCAAATGGACAGCAGAATAGTTTTCATATGTAAAAGGTATAGACATTGAAGAGAGTTTGATACAGGACACCAACATTTTCATCACTGAATCATGATTGATGCAATGACATTTTATAGTTTTCACTCTATGAGTTTTGGCTGACTTGCTCTTTTTCATTTTTCCACCCATACCTTTTGAGCACAACTCGAAGGGAACAGCAAAGGACAGAACAAGTCCTCTTCCACTTCCAAATGGACAGCAGAATCGTTTTCATATACAAAAGGTATAGACATTGAAGAGAGTTTGATACAGGACACCAACATTTTCATCACTGAATCATGATTGATGCAATGACATTTTATAGTTTTCACTCTATGAGTTTTGGCTGACTTGCTCTTTTTCATTTTTCCACCCATACCTTTTGAGCACAACTCGAAGGGAACAGCAAAGGACAGAACAAGTCCTCTTCCACTTCCAAATGGACAGCAGAATCGTTTTCATATATAAAAGGTATAGACATTGAAGAGAGTTTGATACAGGACACCAACATTTTCATCACTGAATCATGATTGATGCAATGACATTTTATAGTTTTCACTCTATGAGTTTTGGCTGACTTGCTCTTTTTCATTTTTCCACCCATACCTTTTGAGCACAACTCGAAGGGAACAGCAAAGGACAGAACAAGTCCTCTTCCACTTCCAAATGGACAGCAGAATCGTTTTCATATATAAAAGGTATAGACATTGAAGAGAGTTTGATACAGGACATCAACATTTTCATCACTGAATCATGACTGATGTAATGACATTTTATATTTTTCACTCTTTATGAGTTTTTGCTGACTTGGTCTTTTTCATTTTTCCACCCATACCTTTTGAGCACAACTCGAAGGGAACAGCAGAGGACAGAACAAGTCCTCTTCCACTTCCAAATGGACAGTAGAATCGTTTTCATATCTAAAAGGTATAGACATTGAAGAGAGTTTGATACAGGACACCAACATTTTCATTACTGAATCATGACTGATGTAATGATATTTTATATTTTTCATTCTTTATGAGTTTTTGCTGACTTGGTCTTTTTCATTTTTCCACCCATACCTTTTGAGCACAACTCGAAGGGAACAGCAGAGGACAGAACAAGTCCTCTTCCATTTCCAAATGGACAGCAGAATAGTTTTCATATGTAAAAGGTATAGACATTGAAGAGAGTTTGATACAGGACACCAACATTTTCATCACTGAATCATGATTGATGCAATGACATTTTATAGTTTTCACTCTATGAGTTTTGGCTGACTTGCTCTTTTTCATTTTTCCACCCATACCTTTTGAGCACAACTCGAAGGGAACAGCAAAGGACAGAACAAGTCCTCTTCCACTTCCAAATGGACAGCAGAATCGTTTTCATATACAAAAGGTATAGACATTGAAGAGAGTTTGATACAGGACACCAACATTTTCATTACTGTATCATGATTGATGCAATGACATTTTATAGTTTTCACTCTATGAGTTTTGGCTGACTTGCTCTTTTTCATTTTTCCACCCATACCTTTTGAGCACAACTCGAAGGGAACAGCAAAGGACAGAACAAGTCCTCTTCCACTTCCAAATGGACAGCAGAATCGTTTTCATATACAAAAGGTATAGACATTGAAGAGAGTTTGATACAGGACACCAACATTTTCATTACTGTATCATGATTGATGCAATGACATTTTATAGTTTTCACTCTATGAGTTTTGGCTGACTTGCTCTTTTTCATTTTTCCACCCATACCTTTTGAGCACAACTCGAAGGGAACAGCAAAGGACAGAACAAGTCCTCTTCCACTTCCAAATGGACAGCAGAATCGTTTTCATATATAAAAGGTATAGACATTGAAGAGAGTTTGATACAGGACATCAACATTTTCATCACTGAATCATGACTGATGTAATGACATTTTATATTTTTCACTGTTTATGAGTTTTTGCTGACTTGGTCTTTTTCATTTTTCCACCCATACCTTTTGAGCACAACTCGAAGGGAACAGCAGAGGACAGAACAAGTCCTCTTCCACTTCCAAATGGACAGTAGAATCGTTTTCATATCTAAAAGGTATAGACATTGAAGAGAGTTTGATACAGGACACCAACATTTTCATTACTGAATCATGACTGATGTAATGATATTTTATATTTTTCATTCTTTATGAGTTTTTGCTGACTTGGTCTTTTTCATTTTTCCACCCATACCTTTTGAGCACAACTCGAAGGGAACAGCAGAGGACAGAACAAGTCCTCTTCCACTTCCAAATGGACAGCAGAATAGTTTTCATATGTAAAAGGTATAGACATTGAAGAGAGTTTGATACAGGACACCAACATTTTCATCACTGAATCATGATTGATGCAATGACATTTTATAGTTTTCACTATGAGTTTTGGCTGACTTGCTCTTTTTCATTTTTCCACCCATACCTTTTGAGCACAACTCGAAGGGAACAGCAAAGGACAGAACAAGTCCTCTTCCACTTCCAAATGGACAGCAGAATCGTTTTCATATACAAAAGGTATAGACATTGAAGAGAGTTTGATACAGGACACCAACATTTTCATTACTGTATCATGATTGATGCAATGACATTTTATAGTTTTCACTCTATGAGTTTTGGCTGACTTGCTCTTTTTCATTTTTCCACCCATACCTTTTGAGCACAACTCGAAGGGAACAGCAAAGGACAGAACAAGTCCTCTTCCACTTCCAAATGGACAGCAGAATCGTTTTCATATATAAAAGGTATAGACATTGAAGAGAGTTTGATACAGGACATCAACATTTTCATCACTGAATCATGACTGATGTAATGACATTTTATATTTTTCACTCTTTATGAGTTTTTGCTGACTTGGTCTTTTTCATTTTTCCACCCATACCTTTTGAGCACAACTCGAAGGGAACAGCAGAGGACAGAACAAGTCCTCTTCCACTTCCAAATGGACAGTAGAATCGTTTTCATATCTAAAAGGTATAGACATTGAAGAGAGTTTTATACAGGACACCAACATTTTCATTACTGAATCATGACTGATGTAATGATATTTTATATTTTTCATTCTTTATGAGTTTTTGCTGACTTGGTCTTTTTCATTTTTCCACCCATACCTTTTGAGCACAACTCGAAGGGAACAGCAGAGGACAGAACAAGTCCTCTTCCATTTCCAAATGGACAGCAGAATAGTTTTCATATGTAAAAGGTATAGACTTTGAAGAGAGTTTGATACAGGACACCAACATTTTCATCACTGAATCATGATTGATGCAATGACATTTTATAGTTTTCACTCTATGAGTTTTGGCTGACTTGCTCTTTTTCATTTTTCCACCCATACCTTTTGAGCACAACTCGAAGGGAACAGCAAAGGACAGAACAAGTCCTCTTCCACTTCCAAATGGACAGCAGAATCGTTTTCATATACAAAAGGTATAGACATTGAAGAGAGTTTGATACAGGACACCAACATTTTCATTACTGTATCATGATTGATGCAATGACATTTTATAGTTTTCACTCTATGAGTTTTGGCTGACTTGCTCTTTTTCATTTTTCCACCCATACCTTTTGAGCACAACTCGAAGGGAACAGCAAAGGACAGAACAAGTCCTCTTCCACTTCCAAATGGACAGCAGAATCGTTTTCATATATAAAAGGTATAGACATTGAAGAGAGTTTGATACAGGACATCAACATTTTCATCACTGAATCATGACTGATGTAATGACATTTTATATTTTTCACTCTTTATGAGTTTTTGCTGACTTGGTCTTTTTCATTTTTCCACCCATACCTTTTGAGCACAACTCGAAGGGAACAGCAGAGGACAGAACAAGTCCTCTTCCACTTCCAAATGGACAGTAGAATCGTTTTCATATCTAAAAGGTATAGACATTGAAGAGAGTTTGATACAGGACACCAACATTTTCATTACTGAATCATGACTGATGTAATGATATTTTATATTTTTCATTCTTTATGAGTTTTTGCTGACTTGGTCTTTTTCATTTTTCCACCCATACCTTTTGAGCACAACTCGAAGGGAACAGCAGAGGACAGAACAAGTCCTCTTCCACTTCCAAATGGACAGCAGAATAGTTTTCATATGTAAAAGGTATAGACATTGAAGAGAGTTTGATACAGGACACCAACATTTTCATCACTGAATCATGATTGATGCAATGACATTTTATAGTTTTCACTCTATGAGTTTTGGCTGACTTGCTCTTTTTCATTTTTCCACCCATACCTTTTGAGCACAACTCGAAGGGAACAGCAAAGGACAGAACAAGTCCTCTTCCACTTCCAAATGGACAGCAGAATCGTTTTCATATACAAAAGGTATAGACATTGAAGAGAGTTTGATACAGGACACCAACATTTTCATTACTGTATCATGATTGATGCAATGACATTTTATAGTTTTCACTCTATGAGTTTTGGCTGACTTGGTCTTTTTCATTTTTCCACCCATACCTTTTGAGCACAACTCGAAGGGAACAGCAAAGGACAGAACAAGTCCTCTTCCACTTCCAAATGGACAGCAGAATCGTTTTCATATATAAAAGGTATAGACATTGAAGAGAGTTTGATACAGGACATCAACATTTTCATCACTGAATCATGACTGATGTAATGACATTTTATATTTTTCACTCTTTATGAGTTTTTGCTGACTTGCTCTTTTTCATTTTTCCACCCATACCTTTTGAGCACAACTCGAAGGGAACAGCAAAGGACAGAACAAGTCCTCTTCCACTTCCAAATGGACAGCAGAATCGTTTTCATATACAAAAGGTATAGACATTGAAGAGAGTTTGATACAGGACACCAACATTTTCATTACTGTATCATGATTGATGCAATGACATTTTATAGTTTTCACTCTATGAGTTTTGGCTGACTTGCTCTTTTTCATTTTTCCACCCATACCTTTTGAGCACAACTCGAAGGGAACAGCAAAGGACAGAACAAGTCCTCTTCCACTTCCAAATGGACAGCAGAATCGTTTTCATATATAAAAGGTATAGACATTGAAGAGAGTTTGATACAGGACATCAACATTTTCATCACTGAATCATGACTGATGTAATGACATTTTATATTTTTCACTCTTTATGAGTTTTTGCTGACTTGGTCTTTTTCATTTTTCCACCCATACCTTTTGAGCACAACTCGAAGGGAACAGCAGAGGACAGAACAAGTCCTCTTCCACTTCCAAATGGACAGCAGAATAGTTTTCATATGTAAAAGGTATAGACATTGAAGAGAGTTTGATACAGGACACCAACATTTTCATCACTGAATCATGATTGATGCAATGACATTTTATAGTTTTCACTCTATGAGTTTTGGCTGACTTGCTCTTTTTCATTTTTCCACCCATACCTTTTGAGCACAACTCGAAGGGAACAGCAAAGGACAGAACAAGTCCTCTTCCACTTCCAAATGGACAGCAGAATCGTTTTCATATACAAAAGGTATAGACATTGAAGAGAGTTTGATACAGGACACCAACATTTTCATTACTGTATCATGATTGATGCAATCACATTTTATAGTTTTCACTCTATGAGTTTTGGCTGACTTGCTCTTTTTCATTTTTCCACCCATACCTTTTGAGCACAACTCGAAGGGAACAGCAAAGGACAGAACAAGTCCTCTTCCACTTCCAAATGGACAGCAGAATCGTTTTCATATATAAAAGGTATAGACATTGAAGAGAGTTTGATACAGGACATCAACATTTTCATCACTGAATCATGACTGATGTAATGACATTTTATATTTTTCACTCTTTATGAGTTTTTGCTGACTTGGTCTTTTTCATTTTTCCACCCATACCTTTTGAGCACAACTCGAAGGGAACAGCAGAGGACAGAACAAGTCCTCTTCCACTTCCAAATGGACAGTAGAATCGTTTTCATATCTAAAAGGTATAGACATTGAAGAGAGTTTGATACAGGACACCAACATTTTCATTACTGAATCATGACTGATGTAATGATATTTTATATTTTTCATTCTTTATGAGTTTTTGCTGACTTGGTCTTTTTCATTTTTCCACCCATACCTTTTGAGCACAACTCGAAGGGAACAGCAGAGGACAGAACAAGTCCTCTTCCATTTCCAAATGGACAGCAGAATAGTTTTCATATGTAAAAGGTATAGACTTTGAAGAGAGTTTGATACAGGACACCAACATTTTCATCACTGAATCATGATTGATGCAATGACATTTTATAGTTTTCACTCTATGAGTTTTGGCTGACTTGCTCTTTTTCATTTTTCCACCCATACCTTTTGAGCACAACTCGAAGGGAACAGCAAAGGACAGAACAAGTCCTCTTCCACTTCCAAATGGACAGCAGAATCGTTTTCATATACAAAAGGTATAGACATTGAAGAGAGTTTGATACAGGACACCAACATTTTCATTACTGTATCATGATTGATGCAATGACATTTTATAGTTTTCACTCTATGAGTTTTGGCTGACTTGGTCTTTTTCATTTTTCCACCCATACCTTTTGAGCACAACTCGAAGGGAACAGCAAAGGACAGAACAAGTCCTCTTCCACTTCCAAATGGACAGCAGAATCGTTTTCATATATAAAAGGTATAGACATTGAAGAGAGTTTGATACAGGACATCAACATTTTCATCACTGAATCATGATTGATGCAATGACATTTTATATTTTTCACTCTTTATGAGTTTTTGCTGACTTGGTCTTTTTCATTTTTCCACCCATACCTTTTGAGCACAACTCGAAGGGAACAGCAGAGGACAGAACAAGTCCTCTTCCACTTCCAAATGGACAGTAGAATCGTTTTCATATCTAAAAGGTATAGACATTGAAGAGAGTTTGATACAGGACACCAACATTTTCATTACTGAATCATGACTGATGTAATGATATTTTATATTTTTCATTCTTTATGAGTTTTTGCTGACTTGGTCTTTTTCATTTTTCCACCCATACCTTTTGAGCACAACTCGAAGGGAACAGCAGAGGACAGAACAAGTCCTCTTCCACTTCCAAATGGACAGCAGAATAGTTTTCATATGTAAAAGGTATAGACATTGAAGAGAGTTTGATACAGGACACCAACATTTTCATCACTGAATCATGATTGATGCAATGACATTTTATAGTTTTCACTCTATGAGTTTTGGCTGACTTGCTCTTTTTCATTTTTCCACCCATACCTTTTGAGCACAACTCGAAGGGAACAGCAAAGGACAGAACAAGTCCTCTTCCACTTCCAAATGGACAGCAGAATCGTTTTCATATACAAAAGGTATAGACATTGAAGAGAGTTTGATACAGGACACCAACATTTTCATTACTGTATCATGATTGATGCAATGACATTTTATAGTTTTCACTCTATGAGTTTTGGCTGACTTGCTCTTTTTCATTTTTCCACCCATACCTTTTGAGCACAACTCGAAGGGAACAGCAAAGGACAGAACAAGTCCTCTTCCACTTCCAAATGGACAGCAGAATCGTTTTCATATACAAAAGGTATAGACATTGAAGAGAGTTTGATACAGGACACCAACATTTTCATTACTGTATCATGATTGATGCAATGACATTTTATAGTTTTCACTCTATGAGTTTTGGCTGACTTGCTCTTTTTCATTTTTCCACCCATACCTTTTGAGCACAACTCGAAGGGAACAGCAAAGGACAGAACAAGTCCTCTTCCACTTCCAAATGGACAGCAGAATCGTTTTCATATACAAAAGGTATAGACATTGAAGAGAGTTTGATACAGGACACCAACATTTTCATTACTGTATCATGATTGATGCAATGACATTTTATAGTTTTCACTCTATGAGTTTTGGCTGACTTGCTCTTTTTCATTTTTCCACCCATACCTTTTGAGCACAACTCGAAGGGAACAGCAAAGGACAGAACAAGTCCTCTTCCACTTCCAAATGGACAGCAGAATCGTTTTCATATATAAAAGGTATAGACATTGAAGAGAGTTTGATACAGGACATCAACATTTTCATCACTGAATCATGACTGATGTAATGACATTTTATATTTTTCACTCTTTATGAGTTTTTGCTGACTTGGTCTTTTTCATTTTTCCACCCATACCTTTTGAGCACAACTCGAAGGGAACAGCAAAGGACAGAACAAGTCCTCTTCCACTTCCAAATGGACAGCAGAATCGTTTTCATATATAAAAGGTATAGACATTGAAGAGAGTTTGATACAGGACATCAACATTTTCATCACTGAATCATGATTGATGCAATGACATTTTATATTTTTCACTCTTTATGAGTTTTTGCTGACTTGGTCTTTTTCATTTTTCCACCCATACCTTTTGAGCACAACTCGAAGGGAACAGCAGAGGACAGAACAAGTCCTCTTCCACTTCCAAATGGACAGTAGAATCGTTTTCATATCTAAAAGGTATAGACATTGAAGAGAGTTTGATACAGGACACCAACATTTTCATTACTGAATCATGACTGATGTAATGATATTTTATATTTTTCATTCTTTATGAGTTTTTGCTGACTTGGTCTTTTTCATTTTTCCACCCATACCTTTTGAGCACAACTCGAAGGGAACAGCAGAGGACAGAACAAGTCCTCTTCCACTTCCAAATGGACAGCAGAATAGTTTTCATATGTAAAAGGTATAGACATTGAAGAGAGTTTGATACAGGACACCAACATTTTCATCACTGAATCATGATTGATGCAATGACATTTTATAGTTTTCACTCTATGAGTTTTGGCTGACTTGCTCTTTTTCATTTTTCCACCCATACCTTTTGAGCACAACTCGAAGGGAACAGCAAAGGACAGAACAAGTCCTCTTCCACTTCCAAATGGACAGCAGAATCGTTTTCATATACAAAAGGTATAGACATTGAAGAGAGTTTGATACAGGACACCAACATTTTCATTACTGTATCATGATTGATGCAATGACATTTTATAGTTTTCACTCTATGAGTTTTGGCTGACTTGCTCTTTTTCATTTTTCCACCCATACCTTTTGAGCACAACTCGAAGGGAACAGCAAAGGACAGAACAAGTCCTCTTCCACTTCCAAATGGACAGCAGAATCGTTTTCATATACAAAAGGTATAGACATTGAAGAGAGTTTGATACAGGACACCAACATTTTCATTACTGTATCATGATTGATGCAATGACATTTTATAGTTTTCACTCTATGAGTTTTGGCTGACTTGCTCTTTTTCATTTTTCCACCCATACCTTTTGAGCACAACTCGAAGGGAACAGCAAAGGACAGAACAAGTCCTCTTCCACTTCCAAATGGACAGCAGAATCGTTTTCATATATAAAAGGTATAGACATTGAAGAGAGTTTGATACAGGACATCAACATTTTCATCACTGAATCATGACTGATGTAATGACATTTTATATTTTTCACTCTTTATGAGTTTTTGCTGACTTGGTCTTTTTCATTTTTCCACCCATACCTTTTGAGCACAACTCGAAGGGAACAGCAGAGGACAGAACAAGTCCTCTTCCACTTCCAAATGGACAGTAGAATCGTTTTCATATCTAAAAGGTATAGACATTGAAGAGAGTTTGATACAGGACACCAACATTTTCATTACTGAATCATGACTGATGTAATGATATTTTATATTTTTCATTCTTTATGAGTTTTTGCTGACTTGGTCTTTTTCATTTTTCCACCCATACCTTTTGAGCACAACTCGAAGGGAACAGCAGAGGACAGAACAAGTCCTCTTCCATTTCCAAATGGACAGCAGAATAGTTTTCATATGTAAAAGGTATAGACTTTGAAGAGAGTTTGATACAGGACACCAACATTTTCATCACTGAATCATGATTGATGCAATGACATTTTATAGTTTTCACTCTATGAGTTTTGGCTGACTTGCTCTTTTTCATTTTTCCACCCATACCTTTTGAGCACAACTCGAAGGGAACAGCAAAGGACAGAACAAGTCCTCTTCCACTTCCAAATGGACAGCAGAATCGTTTTCATATACAAAAGGTATAGACATTGAAGAGAGTTTGATACAGGACACCAACATTTTCATTACTGTATCATGATTGATGCAATGACATTTTATAGTTTTCACTCTATGAGTTTTGGCTGACTTGGTCTTTTTCATTTTTCCACCCATACCTTTTGAGCACAACTCGAAGGGAACAGCAAAGGACAGAACAAGTCCTCTTCCACTTCCAAATGGACAGCAGAATCGTTTTCATATATAAAAGGTATAGACATTGAAGAGAGTTTGATACAGGACATCAACATTTTCATCACTGAATCATGATTGATGCAATGACATTTTATATTTTTCACTCTTTATGAGTTTTTGCTGACTTGGTCTTTTTCATTTTTCCACCCATACCTTTTGAGCACAACTCGAAGGGAACAGCAGAGGACAGAACAAGTCCTCTTCCACTTCCAAATGGACAGTAGAATCGTTTTCATATCTAAAAGGTATAGACATTGAAGAGAGTTTGATACAGGACACCAACATTTTCATTACTGAATCATGACTGATGTAATGATATTTTATATTTTTCATTCTTTATGAGTTTTTGATGACTTGGTCTTTTTCATTTTTCCACCCATACCTTTTGAGCACAACTCGAAGGGAACAGCAGAGGACAGAACAAGTCCTCTTCCACTTCCAAATGGACAGCAGAATAGTTTTCATATGTAAAAGGTATAGACATTGAAGAGAGTTTGATACAGGACACCAACATTTTCATCACTGAATCATGATTGATGCAATGACATTTTATAGTTTTCACTCTATGAGTTTTGGCTGACTTGCTCTTTTTCATTTTTCCACCCATACCTTTTGAGCACAACTCGAAGGGAACAGCAAAGGACAGAACAAGTCCTCTTCCACTTCCAAATGGACAGCAGAATCGTTTTCATATACAAAAGGTATAGACATTGAAGAGAGTTTGATACAGGACACCAACATTTTCATTACTGTATCATGATTGATGCAATGACATTTTATAGTTTTCACTCTATGAGTTTTGGCTGACTTGCTCTTTTTCATTTTTCCACCCATACCTTTTGAGCACAACTCGAAGGGAACAGCAAAGGACAGAACAAGTCCTCTTCCACTTCCAAATGGACAGCAGAATCGTTTTCATATACAAAAGGTATAGACATTGAAGAGAGTTTGATACAGGACACCAACATTTTCATTACTGTATCATGATTGATGCAATGACATTTTATAGTTTTCACTCTATGAGTTTTGGCTGACTTGCTCTTTTTCATTTTTCCACCCATACCTTTTGAGCACAACTCGAAGGGAACAGCAAAGGACAGAACAAGTCCTCTTCCACTTCCAAATGGACAGCAGAATCGTTTTCATATACAAAAGGTATAGACATTGAAGAGAGTTTGATACAGGACACCAACATTTTCATTACTGTATCATGATTGATGCAATGACATTTTATAGTTTTCACTCTATGAGTTTTGGCTGACTTGCTCTTTTTCATTTTTCCACCCATACCTTTTGAGCACAACTCGAAGGGAACAGCAAAGGACAGAACAAGTCCTCTTCCACTTCCAAATGGACAGCAGAATCGTTTTCATATATAAAAGGTATAGACATTGAAGAGAGTTTGATACAGGACATCAACATTTTCATCACTGAATCATGACTGATGTAATGACATTTTATATTTTTCACTCTTTATGAGTTTTTGCTGACTTGGTCTTTTTCATTTTTCCACCCATACCTTTTGAGCACAACTCGAAGGGAACAGCAAAGGACAGAACAAGTCCTCTTCCACTTCCAAATGGACAGCAGAATCGTTTTCATATATAAAAGGTATAGACATTGAAGAGAGTTTGATACAGGACATCAACATTTTCATCACTGAATCATGATTGATGCAATGACATTTTATATTTTTCACTCTTTATGAGTTTTTGCTGACTTGGTCTTTTTCATTTTTCCACCCATACCTTTTGAGCACAACTCGAAGGGAACAGCAGAGGACAGAACAAGTCCTCTTCCACTTCCAAATGGACAGTAGAATCGTTTTCATATCTAAAAGGTATAGACATTGAAGAGAGTTTGATACAGGACACCAACATTTTCATTACTGAATCATGACTGATGTAATGATATTTTATATTTTTCATTCTTTATGAGTTTTTGCTGACTTGGTCTTTTTCATTTTTCCACCCATACCTTTTGAGCACAACTCGAAGGGAACAGCAGAGGACAGAACAAGTCCTCTTCCACTTCCAAATGGACAGCAGAATAGTTTTCATATGTAAAAGGTATAGACATTGAAGAGAGTTTGATACAGGACACCAACATTTTCATCACTGAATCATGATTGATGCAATGACATTTTATAGTTTTCACTCTATGAGTTTTGGCTGACTTGCTCTTTTTCATTTTTCCACCCATACCTTTTGAGCACAACTCGAAGGGAACAGCAAAGGACAGAACAAGTCCTCTTCCACTTCCAAATGGACAGCAGAATCGTTTTCATATACAAAAGGTATAGACATTGAAGAGAGTTTGATACAGGACACCAACATTTTCATTACTGTATCATGATTGATGCAATGACATTTTATAGTTTTCACTCTATGAGTTTTGGCTGACTTGCTCTTTTTCATTTTTCCACCCATACCTTTTGAGCACAACTCGAAGGGAACAGCAAAGGACAGAACAAGTCCTCTTCCACTTCCAAATGGACAGCAGAATCGTTTTCATATACAAAAGGTATAGACATTGAAGAGAGTTTGATACAGGACACCAACATTTTCATTACTGTATCATGATTGATGCAATGACATTTTATAGTTTTCACTCTATGAGTTTTGGCTGACTTGCTCTTTTTCATTTTTCCACCCATACCTTTTGAGCACAACTCGAAGGGAACAGCAAAGGACAGAACAAGTCCTCTTCCACTTCCAAATGGACAGCAGAATCGTTTTCATATACAAAAGGTATAGACATTGAAGAGAGTTTGATACAGGACACCAACATTTTCATTACTGTATCATGATTGATGCAATGACATTTTATAGTTTTCACTCTATGAGTTTTGGCTGACTTGCTCTTTTTCATTTTTCCACCCATACCTTTTGAGCACAACTCGAAGGGAACAGCAAAGGACAGAACAAGTCCTCTTCCACTTCCAAATGGACAGCAGAATCGTTTTCATATATAAAAGGTATAGACATTGAAGAGAGTTTGATACAGGACATCAACATTTTCATCACTGAATCATGACTGATGTAATGACATTTTATATTTTTCACTCTTTATGAGTTTTTGCTGACTTGGTCTTTTTCATTTTTCCACCCATACCTTTTGAGCACAACTCGAAGGGAACAGCAGAGGACAGAACAAGTCCTCTTCCACTTCCAAATGGACAGTAGAATCGTTTTCATATCTAAAAGGTATAGACATTGAAGAGAGTTTGATACAGGACACCAACATTTTCATTACTGAATCATGACTGATGTAATGATATTTTATATTTTTCATTCTTTATGAGTTTTTGCTGACTTGGTCTTTTTCATTTTTCCACCCATACCTTTTGAGCACAACTCGAAGGGAACAGCAGAGGACAGAACAAGTCCTCTTCCACTTCCAAATGGACAGCAGAATAGTTTTCATATGTAAAAGGTATAGACATTGAAGAGAGTTTGATACAGGACACCAACATTTTCATCACTGAATCATGATTGATGCAATGACATTTTATAGTTTTCACTCTATGAGTTTTGGCTGACTTGCTCTTTTTCATTTTTCCACCCATACCTTTTGAGCACAACTCGAAGGGAACAGCAAAGGACAGAACAAGTCCTCTTCCACTTCCAAATGGACAGCAGAATCGTTTTCATATACAAAAGGTATAGACATTGAAGAGAGTTTGATACAGGACACCAACATTTTCATCACTGAATCATGATTGATGCAATGACATTTTATAGTTTTCACTCTATGAGTTTTGGCTGACTTGCTCTTTTTCATTTTTCCACCCATACCTTTTGAGCACAACTCGAAGGGAACAGCAAAGGACAGAACAAGTCCTCTTCCACTTCCAAATGGACAGCAGAATCGTTTTCATATATAAAAGGTATAGACATTGAAGAGAGTTTGATACAGGACATCAACATTTTCATCACTGAATCATGACTGATGTAATGACATTTTATATTTTTCACTCTTTATGAGTTTTTGCTGACTTGGTCTTTTTCATTTTTCCACCCATACCTTTTGAGCACAACTCGAAGGGAACAGCAGAGGACAGAACAAGTCCTCTTCCACTTCCAAATGGACAGTAGAATCGTTTTCATATCTAAAAGGTATAGACATTGAAGAGAGTTTGATACAGGACACCAACATTTTCATTACTGAATCATGACTGATGTAATGATATTTTATATTTTTCATTCTTTATGAGTTTTTGCTGACTTGGTCTTTTTCATTTTTCCACCCATACCTTTTGAGCACAACTCGAAGGGAACAGCAGAGGACAGAACAAGTCCTCTTCCATTTCCAAATGGACAGCAGAATAGTTTTCATATGTAAAAGGTATAGACATTGAAGAGTTTGATACAGGACACCAACATTTTCATCACTGAATCATGATTGATGCAATGACATTTTATAGTTTTCACTCTATGAGTTTTGGCTGACTTGCTCTTTTTCATTTTTCCACCCATACCTTTTGAGCACAACTCGAAGGGAACAGCAAAGGACAGAACAAGTCCTCTTCCACTTCCAAATGGACAGCAGAATCGTTTTCATATACAAAAGGTATAGACATTGAAGAGAGTTTGATACAGGACACCAACATTTTCATTACTGTATCATGATTGATGCAATGACATTTTATAGTTTTCACTCTATGAGTTTTGGCTGACTTGCTCTTTTTCATTTTTCCACCCATACCTTTTGAGCACAACTCGAAGGGAACAGCAAAGGACAGAACAAGTCCTCTTCCACTTCCAAATGGACAGCAGAATCGTTTTCATATATAAAAGGTATAGACATTGAAGAGAGTTTGATACAGGACATCAACATTTTCATCACTGAATCATGACTGATGTAATGACATTTTATATTTTTCACTCTTTATGAGTTTTTGCTGACTTGGTCTTTTTCATTTTTCCACCCATACCTTTTGAGCACAACTCGAAGGGAACAGCAGAGGACAGAACAAGTCCTCTTCCACTTCCAAATGGACAGTAGAATCGTTTTCATATCTAAAAGGTATAGACATTGAAGAGAGTTTGATACAGGACACCAACATTTTCATTACTGAATCATGACTGATGTAATGATATTTTATATTTTTCATTCTTTATGAGTTTTTGCTGACTTGGTCTTTTTCATTTTTCCACCCATACCTTTTGAGCACAACTCGAAGGGAACAGCAGAGGACAGAACAAGTCCTCTTCCACTTCCAAATGGACAGCAGAATAGTTTTCATATGTAAAAGGTATAGACATTGAAGAGAGTTTGATACAGGACACCAACATTTTCATCACTGAATCATGATTGATGCAATGACATTTTATAGTTTTCACTCTATGAGTTTTGGCTGACTTGCTCTTTTTCATTTTTCCACCCATACCTTTTGAGCACAACTCGAAGGGAACAGCAAAGGACAGAACAAGTCCTCTTCCACTTCCAAATGGACAGCAGAATCGTTTTCATATACAAAAGGTATAGACATTGAAGAGAGTTTGATACAGGACACCAACATTTTCATCACTGAATCATGATTGATGCAATGACATTTTATAGTTTTCACTCTATGAGTTTTGGCTGACTTGCTCTTTTTCATTTTTCCACCCATACCTTTTGAGCACAACTCGAAGGGAACAGCAAAGGACAGAACAAGTCCTCTTCCACTTCCAAATGGACAGCAGAATCGTTTTCATATATAAAAGGTATAGACATTGAAGAGAGTTTGATACAGGACATCAACATTTTCATCACTGAATCATGACTGATGTAATGACATTTTATATTTTTCACTCTTTATGAGTTTTTGCTGACTTGGTCTTTTTCATTTTTCCACCCATACCTTTTGAGCACAACTCGAAGGGAACAGCAGAGGACAGAACAAGTCCTCTTCCACTTCCAAATGGACAGCAGAATAGTTTTCATATCTAAAAGGTATAGACATTGAAGAGAGTTTGATACAGGACACCAACATTTTCATCACTGAATCATGATTGATGCAATGACATTTTATAGTTTTCACTCTATGAGTTTTGGCTGACTTGCTCTTTTTCATTTTTCCACCCATACCTTTTGAGCACAACTCGAAGGGAACAGCAAAGGACAGAACAAGTCCTCTTCCACTTCCAAATGGACAGCAGAATCGTTTTCATATACAAAAGGTATAGACATTGAAGAGAGTTTGATACAGGACACCAACATTTTCATTACTGTATCATGATTGATGCAATGACATTTTATAGTTTTCACTCTATGAGTTTTGGCTGACTTGCTCTTTTTCATTTTTCCACCCATACCTTTTGAGCACAACTCGAAGGGAACAGCAAAGGACAGAACAAGTCCTCTTCCACTTCCAAATGGACAGCAGAATCGTTTTCATATATAAAAGGTATAGACATTGAAGAGAGTTTGATACAGGACATCAACATTTTCATCACTGAATCATGACTGATGTAATGACATTTTATATTTTTCACTCTTTATGAGTTTTTGCTGACTTGGTCTTTTTCATTTTTCCACCCATACCTTTTGAGCACAACTCGAAGGGAACAGCAGAGGACAGAACAAGTCCTCTTCCACTTCCAAATGGACAGTAGAATCGTTTTCATATCTAAAAGGTATAGACATTGAAGAGAGTTTGATACAGGACATCAACATTTTCATCACTGAATCATGACTGATGTAATGACATTTTATATTTTTCACTGTTTATGAGTTTTTGCTGACTTGGTCTTTTTCATTTTTCCACCCATACCTTTTGAGCACAACTCGAAGGGAACAGCAGAGGACAGAACAAGTCCTCTTCCACTTCCAAATGGACAGTAGAATCGTTTTCATATCTAAAAGGTATAGACATTGAAGAGAGTTTGATACAGGACACCAACATTTTCATTACTGAATCATGACTGATGTAATGATATTTTATATTTTTCATTCTTTATGAGTTTTTGCTGACTTGGTCTTTTTCATTTTTCCACCCATACCTTTTGAGCACAACTCGAAGGGAACAGCAGAGGACAGAACAAGTCCTCTTCCATTTCCAAATGGACAGCAGAATAGTTTTCATATGTAAAAGGTATAGACATTGAAGAGAGTTTGATACAGGACACCAACATTTTCATCACTGAATCATGATTGATGCAATGACATTTTATAGTTTTCACTCTATGAGTTTTGGCTGACTTGCTCTTTTTCATTTTTCCACCCATACCTTTTGAGCACAACTCGAAGGGAACAGCAAAGGACAGAACAAGTCCTCTTCCACTTCCAAATGGACAGCAGAATCGTTTTCATATACAAAAGGTATAGACATTGAAGAGAGTTTGATACAGGACACCAACATTTTCATTACTGTATCATGATTGATGCAATGACATTTTATAGTTTTCACTCTATGAGTTTTGGCTGACTTGCTCTTTTTCATTTTTCCACCCATACCTTTTGAGCACAACTCGAAGGGAACAGCAAAGGACAGAACAAGTCCTCTTCCACTTCCAAATGGACAGCAGAATCGTTTTCATATATAAAAGGTATAGACATTGAAGAGAGTTTGATACAGGACATCAACATTTTCATCACTGAATCATGACTGATGTAATGACATTTTATATTTTTCACTCTTTATGAGTTTTTGCTGACTTGGTCTTTTTCATTTTTCCACCCATACCTTTTGAGCACAACTCGAAGGGAACAGCAGAGGACAGAACAAGTCCTCTTCCACTTCCAAATGGACAGTAGAATCGTTTTCATATCTAAAAGGTATAGACATTGAAGAGAGTTTGATACAGGACACCAACATTTTCATTACTGAATCATGACTGATGTAATGATATTTTATATTTTTCATTCTTTATGAGTTTTTGCTGACTTGGTCTTTTTCATTTTTCCACCCATACCTTTTGAGCACAACTCGAAGGGAACAGCAGAGGACAGAACAAGTCCTCTTCCACTTCCAAATGGACAGCAGAATAGTTTTCATATGTAAAAGGTATAGACATTGAAGAGAGTTTGATACAGGACACCAACATTTTCATCACTGAATCATGATTGATGCAATGACATTTTATAGTTTTCACTCTATGAGTTTTGGCTGACTTGCTCTTTTTCATTTTTCCACCCATACCTTTTGAGCACAACTCGAAGGGAACAGCAAAGGACAGAACAAGTCCTCTTCCACTTCCAAATGGACAGCAGAATCGTTTTCATATACAAAAGGTATAGACATTGAAGAGAGTTTGATACAGGACACCAACATTTTCATCACTGAATCATGATTGATGCAATGACATTTTATAGTTTTCACTCTATGAGTTTTGGCTGACTTGCTCTTTTTCATTTTTCCACCCATACCTTTTGAGCACAACTCGAAGGGAACAGCAAAGGACAGAACAAGTCCTCTTCCACTTCCAAATGGACAGCAGAATCGTTTTCATATATAAAAGGTATAGACATTGAAGAGAGTTTGATACAGGACATCAACATTTTCATCACTGAATCATGACTGATGTAATGACATTTTATATTTTTCACTCTTTATGAGTTTTTGCTGACTTGGTCTTTTTCATTTTTCCACCCATACCTTTTGAGCACAACTCGAAGGGAACAGCAGAGGACAGAACAAGTCCTCTTCCACTTCCAAATGGACAGTAGAATCGTTTTCATATCTAAAAGGTATAGACATTGAAGAGAGTTTGATACAGGACACCAACATTTTCATTACTGAATCATGACTGATGTAATGATATTTTATATTTTTCATTCTTTATGAGTTTTTGCTGACTTGGTCTTTTTCATTTTTCCACCCATACCTTTTGAGCACAACTCGAAGGGAACAGCAGAGGACAGAACAAGTCCTCTTCCACTTCCAAATGGACAGCAGAATAGTTTTCATATGTAAAAGGTATAGACATTGAAGAGAGTTTGATACAGGACACCAACATTTTCATCACTGAATCATGATTGATGCAATGACATTTTATAGTTTTCACTCTATGAGTTTTGGCTGACTTGCTCTTTTTCATTTTTCCACCCATACCTTTTGAGCACAACTCGAAGGGAACAGCAAAGGACAGAACAAGTCCTCTTCCACTTCCAAATGGACAGCAGAATCGTTTTCATATACAAAAGGTATAGACATTGAAGAGAGTTTGATACAGGACACCAACATTTTCATCACTGAATCATGATTGATGCAATGACATTTTATAGTTTTCACTCTATGAGTTTTGGCTGACTTGCTCTTTTTCATTTTTCCACCCATACCTTTTGAGCACAACTCGAAGGGAACAGCAAAGGACAGAACAAGTCCTCTTCCACTTCCAAATGGACAGCAGAATCGTTTTCATATATAAAAGGTATAGACATTGAAGAGAGTTTGATACAGGACATCAACATTTTCATCACTGAATCATGACTGATGTAATGACATTTTATATTTTTCACTCTTTATGAGTTTTTGCTGACTTGGTCTTTTTCATTTTTCCACCCATACCTTTTGAGCACAACTCGAAGGGAACAGCAGAGGACAGAACAAGTCCTCTTCCACTTCCAAATGGACAGTAGAATCGTTTTCATATCTAAAAGGTATAGACATTGAAGAGAGTTTGATACAGGACACCAACATTTTCATTACTGAATCATGACTGATGTAATGATATTTTATATTTTTCATTCTTTATGAGTTTTTGCTGACTTGGTCTTTTTCATTTTTCCACCCATACCTTTTGAGCACAACTCGAAGGGAACAGCAGAGGACAGAACAAGTCCTCTTCCATTTCCAAATGGACAGCAGAATAGTTTTCATATGTAAAAGGTATAGACATTGAAGAGTTTGATACAGGACACCAACATTTTCATCACTGAATCATGATTGATGCAATGACATTTTATAGTTTTCACTCTATGAGTTTTGGCTGACTTGCTCTTTTTCATTTTTCCACCCATACCTTTTGAGCACAACTCGAAGGGAACAGCAAAGGACAGAACAAGTCCTCTTCCACTTCCAAATGGACAGCAGAATCGTTTTCATATACAAAAGGTATAGACATTGAAGAGAGTTTGATACAGGACACCAACATTTTCATTACTGTATCATGATTGATGCAATGACATTTTATAGTTTTCACTCTATGAGTTTTGGCTGACTTGCTCTTTTTCATTTTTCCACCCATACCTTTTGAGCACAACTCGAAGGGAACAGCAAAGGACAGAACAAGTCCTCTTCCACTTCCAAATGGACAGCAGAATCGTTTTCATATATAAAAGGTATAGACATTGAAGAGAGTTTGATACAGGACATCAACATTTTCATCACTGAATCATGACTGATGTAATGACATTTTATATTTTTCACTCTTTATGAGTTTTTGCTGACTTGGTCTTTTTCATTTTTCCACCCATACCTTTTGAGCACAACTCGAAGGGAACAGCAGAGGACAGAACAAGTCCTCTTCCACTTCCAAATGGACAGTAGAATCGTTTTCATATCTAAAAGGTATAGACATTGAAGAGAGTTTGATACAGGACACCAACATTTTCATTACTGAATCATGACTGATGTAATGATATTTTATATTTTTCATTCTTTATGAGTTTTTGCTGACTTGGTCTTTTTCATTTTTCCACCCATACCTTTTGAGCACAACTCGAAGGGAACAGCAGAGGACAGAACAAGTCCTCTTCCACTTCCAAATGGACAGCAGAATAGTTTTCATATGTAAAAGGTATAGACATTGAAGAGAGTTTGATACAGGACACCAACATTTTCATCACTGAATCATGATTGATGCAATGACATTTTATAGTTTTCACTCTATGAGTTTTGGCTGACTTGCTCTTTTTCATTTTTCCACCCATACCTTTTGAGCACAACTCGAAGGGAACAGCAAAGGACAGAACAAGTCCTCTTCCACTTCCAAATGGACAGCAGAATCGTTTTCATATACAAAAGGTATAGACATTGAAGAGAGTTTGATACAGGACACCAACATTTTCATCACTGAATCATGATTGATGCAATGACATTTTATAGTTTTCACTCTATGAGTTTTGGCTGACTTGCTCTTTTTCATTTTTCCACCCATACCTTTTGAGCACAACTCGAAGGGAACAGCAAAGGACAGAACAAGTCCTCTTCCACTTCCAAATGGACAGCAGAATCGTTTTCATATATAAAAGGTATAGACATTGAAGAGAGTTTGATACAGGACATCAACATTTTCATCACTGAATCATGACTGATGTAATGACATTTTATATTTTTCACTCTTTATGAGTTTTTGCTGACTTGGTCTTTTTCATTTTTCCACCCATACCTTTTGAGCACAACTCGAAGGGAACAGCAGAGGACAGAACAAGTCCTCTTCCACTTCCAAATGGACAGCAGAATAGTTTTCATATCTAAAAGGTATAGACATTGAAGAGAGTTTGATACAGGACACCAACATTTTCATCACTGAATCATGATTGATGCAATGACATTTTATAGTTTTCACTCTATGAGTTTTGGCTGACTTGCTCTTTTTCATTTTTCCACCCATACCTTTTGAGCACAACTCGAAGGGAACAGCAAAGGACAGAACAAGTCCTCTTCCACTTCCAAATGGACAGCAGAATCGTTTTCATATACAAAAGGTATAGACATTGAAGAGAGTTTGATACAGGACACCAACATTTTCATTACTGTATCATGATTGATGCAATGACATTTTATAGTTTTCACTCTATGAGTTTTGGCTGACTTGCTCTTTTTCATTTTTCCACCCATACCTTTTGAGCACAACTCGAAGGGAACAGCAAAGGACAGAACAAGTCCTCTTCCACTTCCAAATGGACAGCAGAATCGTTTTCATATATAAAAGGTATAGACATTGAAGAGAGTTTGATACAGGACATCAACATTTTCATCACTGAATCATGACTGATGTAATGACATTTTATATTTTTCACTCTTTATGAGTTTTTGCTGACTTGGTCTTTTTCATTTTTCCACCCATACCTTTTGAGCACAACTCGAAGGGAACAGCAGAGGACAGAACAAGTCCTCTTCCACTTCCAAATGGACAGTAGAATCGTTTTCATATCTAAAAGGTATAGACATTGAAGAGAGTTTGATACAGGACATCAACATTTTCATCACTGAATCATGACTGATGTAATGACATTTTATATTTTTCACTGTTTATGAGTTTTTGCTGACTTGGTCTTTTTCATTTTTCCACCCATACCTTTTGAGCACAACTCGAAGGGAACAGCAGAGGACAGAACAAGTCCTCTTCCACTTCCAAATGGACAGTAGAATCGTTTTCATATCTAAAAGGTATAGACATTGAAGAGAGTTTGATACAGGACACCAACATTTTCATTACTGAATCATGACTGATGTAATGATATTTTATATTTTTCATTCTTTATGAGTTTTTGCTGACTTGGTCTTTTTCATTTTTCCACCCATACCTTTTGAGCACAACTCGAAGGGAACAGCAGAGGACAGAACAAGTCCTCTTCCATTTCCAAATGGACAGCAGAATAGTTTTCATATGTAAAAGGTATAGACATTGAAGAGAGTTTGATACAGGACACCAACATTTTCATCACTGAATCATGATTGATGCAATGACATTTTATAGTTTTCACTCTATGAGTTTTGGCTGACTTGCTCTTTTTCATTTTTCCACCCATACCTTTTGAGCACAACTCGAAGGGAACAGCAAAGGACAGAACAAGTCCTCTTCCACTTCCAAATGGACAGCAGAATCGTTTTCATATACAAAAGGTATAGACATTGAAGAGAGTTTGATACAGGACACCAACATTTTCATTACTGTATCATGATTGATGCAATGACATTTTATAGTTTTCACTCTATGAGTTTTGGCTGACTTGCTCTTTTTCATTTTTCCACCCATACCTTTTGAGCACAACTCGAAGGGAACAGCAAAGGACAGAACAAGTCCTCTTCCACTTCCAAATGGACAGCAGAATCGTTTTCATATATAAAAGGTATAGACATTGAAGAGAGTTTGATACAGGACATCAACATTTTCATCACTGAATCATGACTGATGTAATGACATTTTATATTTTTCACTCTTTATGAGTTTTTGCTGACTTGGTCTTTTTCATTTTTCCACCCATACCTTTTGAGCACAACTCGAAGGGAACAGCAGAGGACAGAACAAGTCCTCTTCCACTTCCAAATGGACAGTAGAATCGTTTTCATATCTAAAAGGTATAGACATTGAAGAGAGTTTGATACAGGACACCAACATTTTCATTACTGAATCATGACTGATGTAATGATATTTTATATTTTTCATTCTTTATGAGTTTTTGCTGACTTGGTCTTTTTCATTTTTCCACCCATACCTTTTGAGCACAACTCGAAGGGAACAGCAGAGGACAGAACAAGTCCTCTTCCACTTCCAAATGGACAGCAGAATAGTTTTCATATGTAAAAGGTATAGACATTGAAGAGAGTTTGATACAGGACACCAACATTTTCATCACTGAATCATGATTGATGCAATGACATTTTATAGTTTTCACTCTATGAGTTTTGGCTGACTTGCTCTTTTTCATTTTTCCACCCATACCTTTTGAGCACAACTCGAAGGGAACAGCAAAGGACAGAACAAGTCCTCTTCCACTTCCAAATGGACAGCAGAATCGTTTTCATATACAAAAGGTATAGACATTGAAGAGAGTTTGATACAGGACACCAACATTTTCATTACTGTATCATGATTGATGCAATGACATTTTATAGTTTTCACTCTATGAGTTTTGGCTGACTTGCTCTTTTTCATTTTTCCACCCATACCTTTTGAGCACAACTCGAAGGGAACAGCAAAGGACAGAACAAGTCCTCTTCCACTTCCAAATGGACAGCAGAATCGTTTTCATATATAAAAGGTATAGACATTGAAGAGAGTTTGATACAGGACATCAACATTTTCATCACTGAATCATGACTGATGTAATGACATTTTATATTTTTCACTCTTTATGAGTTTTTGCTGACTTGGTCTTTTTCATTTTTCCACCCATACCTTTTGAGCACAACTCGAAGGGAACAGCAGAGGACAGAACAAGTCCTCTTCCACTTCCAAATGGACAGTAGAATCGTTTTCATATCTAAAAGGTATAGACATTGAAGAGAGTTTGATACAGGACACCAACATTTTCATTACTGAATCATGACTGATGTAATGATATTTTATATTTTTCATTCTTTATGAGTTTTTGCTGACTTGGTCTTTTTCATTTTTCCACCCATACCTTTTGAGCACAACTCGAAGGGAACAGCAGAGGACAGAACAAGTCCTCTTCCACTTCCAAATGGACAGCAGAGTAGTTTTCATATGTAAAAGGTATAGACATTGAAGAGAGTTTGATACAGGACACCAACATTTTCATCACTGAATCATGATTGATGCAATGACATTTTATAGTTTTCACTCTATGAGTTTTGGCTGACTTGCTCTTTTTCATTTTTCCACCCATACCTTTTGAGCACAACTCGAAGGGAACAGCAAAGGACAGAACAAGTCCTCTTCCACTTCCAAATGGACAGCAGAATCGTTTTCATATACAAAAGGTATAGACATTGAAGAGAGTTTGATACAGGACACCAACATTTTCATTACTGTATCATGATTGATGCAATGACATTTTATAGTTTTCACTCTATGAGTTTTGGCTGACTTGCTCTTTTTCATTTTTCCACCCATACCTTTTGAGCACAACTCGAAGGGAACAGCAAAGGACAGAACAAGTCCTCTTCCACTTCCAAATGGACAGCAGAATCGTTTTCATATATAAAAGGTATAGACATTGAAGAGAGTTTGATACAGGACATCAACATTTTCATCACTGAATCATGACTGATGTAATGACATTTTATATTTTTCACTCTTTATGAGTTTTTGCTGACTTGGTCTTTTTCATTTTTCCACCCATACCTTTTGAGCACAACTCGAAGGGAACAGCAGAGGACAGAACAAGTCCTCTTCCACTTCCAAATGGACAGTAGAATCGTTTTCATATCTAAAAGGTATAGACATTGAAGAGAGTTTGATACAGGACACCAACATTTTCATTACTGAATCATGACTGATGTAATGATATTTTATATTTTTCATTCTTTATGAGTTTTTGCTGACTTGGTCTTTTTCATTTTTCCACCCATACCTTTTGAGCACAACTCGAAGGGAACAGCAGAGGACAGAACAAGTCCTCTTCCACTTCCAAATGGACAGCAGAATAGTTTTCATATGTAAAAGGTATAGACATTGAAGAGAGTTTGATACAGGACACCAACATTTTCATCACTGAATCATGATTGATGCAATGACATTTTATAGTTTTCACTCTATGAGTTTTGGCTGACTTGATCTTTTTCATTTTTCCACCCATACCTTTTGAGCACAACTCGAAGGGAACAGCAAAGGACAGAACAAGTCCTCTTCCACTTCCAAATGGACAGCAGAATCGTTTTCATATACAAAAGGTATAGACATTGAAGAGAGTTTGATACAGGACACCAACATTTTCATCACTGAATCATGATTGATGCAATGACATTTTATAGTTTTCACTCTATGAGTTTTGGCTGACTTGCTCTTTTTCATTTTTCCACCCATACCTTTTGAGCACAACTCGAAGGGAACAGCAAAGGACAGAACAAGTCCTCTTCCACTTCCAAATGGACAGCAGAATCGTTTTCATATATAAAAGGTATAGACATTGAAGAGAGTTTGATACAGGACACCAACATTTTCATCACTGAATCATGATTGATGCAATGACATTTTATAGTTTTCACTCTATGAGTTTTGGCTGACTTGGTCTTTTTCATTTTTCCACCCATACCTTTTGAGCACAACTCGAAGGGAACAGCAGAGGACAGAACAAGTCCTCTTCCACTTCCAAATGGACAGCAGAATCGTTTTCATATATAAAAGGTATAGACATTGAAGAGAGTTTGATACAGGACATCAACATTTTCATCACTGAATCATGACTGATGTAATGACATTTTATATTTTTCACTCTTTATGAGTTTTTGCTGACTTGGTCTTTTTCATTTTTCCACCCATACCTTTTGAGCACAACTCGAAGGGAACAGCAGAGGACAGAACAAGTCCTCTTCCACTTCCAAATGGACAGTAGAATCGTTTTCATATCTAAAAGGTATAGACATTGAAGAGAGTTTGATACAGGACACCAACATTTTCATTACTGAATCATGACTGATGTAATGATATTTTATATTTTTCATTCTTTATGAGTTTTTGCTGACTTGGTCTTTTTCATTTTTCCACCCATACCTTTTGAGCACAACTCGAAGGGAACAGCAGAGGACAGAACAAGTCCTCTTCCATTTCCAAATGGACAGCAGAATAGTTTTCTTATGTAAAAGGTATAGACATTGAAGAGAGTTTGATACAGGACACCAACATTTTCATCACTGAATCATGATTGATGCAATGACATTTTATAGTTTTCACTCTATGAGTTTTGGCTGACTTGCTCTTTTTCATTTTTCCACCCATACCTTTTGAGCACAACTCGAAGGGAACAGCAAAGGACAGAACAAGTCCTCTTCCACTTCCAAATGGACAGCAGAATCGTTTTCATATACAAAAGGTATAGACATTGAAGAGAGTTTGATACAGGACACCAACATTTTCATTACTGTATCATGATTGATGCAATGACATTTTATAGTTTTCACTCTATGAGTTTTGGCTGACTTGCTCTTTTTCATTTTTCCACCCATACCTTTTGAGCACAACTCGAAGGGAACAGCAAAGGACAGAACAAGTCCTCTTCCACTTCCAAATGGACAGCAGAATCGTTTTCATATATAAAAGGTATAGACATTGAAGAGAGTTTGATACAGGACATCAACATTTTCATCACTGAATCATGACTGATGTAATGACATTTTATATTTTTCACTCTTTATGAGTTTTTGCTGACTTGGTCTTTTTCATTTTTCCACCCATACCTTTTGAGCACAACTCGAAGGGAACAGCAGAGGACAGAACAAGTCCTCTTCCACTTCCAAATGGACAGTAGAATCGTTTTCATATCTAAAAGGTATAGACATTGAAGAGAGTTTGATACAGGACACCAACATTTTCATTACTGAATCATGACTGATGTAATGATATTTTATATTTTTCATTCTTTATGAGTTTTTGCTGACTTGGTCTTTTTCATTTTTCCACCCATACCTTTTGAGCACAACTCGAAGGGAACAGCAGAGGACAGAACAAGTCCTCTTCCACTTCCAAATGGACAGCAGAATAGTTTTCATATGTAAAAGGTATAGACATTGAAGAGAGTTTGATACAGGACACCAACATTTTCATCACTGAATCATGATTGATGCAATGACATTTTATAGTTTTCACTCTATGAGTTTTGGCTGACTTGCTCTTTTTCATTTTTCCACCCATACCTTTTGAGCACAACTCGAAGGGAACAGCAAAGGACAGAACAAGTCCTCTTCCACTTCCAAATGGACAGCAGAATCGTTTTCATATACAAAAGGTATAGACATTGAAGAGAGTTTGATACAGGACACCAACATTTTCATTACTGTATCATGATTGATGCAATGACATTTTATAGTTTTCACTCTATGAGTTTTGGCTGACTTGCTCTTTTTCATTTTTCCACCCATACCTTTTGAGCACAACTCGAAGGGAACAGCAAAGGACAGAACAAGTCCTCTTCCACTTCCAAATGGACAGCAGAATCGTTTTCATATATAAAAGGTATAGACATTGAAGAGAGTTTGATACAGGACATCAACATTTTCATCACTGAATCATGACTGATGTAATGACATTTTATATTTTTCACTCTTTATGAGTTTTTGCTGACTTGGTCTTTTTCATTTTTCCACCCATACCTTTTGAGCACAACTCGAAGGGAACAGCAGAGGACAGAACAAGTCCTCTTCCACTTCCAAATGGACAGTAGAATCGTTTTCATATCTAAAAGGTATAGACATTGAAGAGAGTTTGATATAGGACACCAACATTTTCATTACTGAATCATGACTGATGTAATGATATTTTATATTTTTCATTCTTTGAGTTTTTGCTGACTTGGTCTTTTTCATTTTTCCACCCATACCTTTTGAGCACAACTCGAAGGGAACAGCAGAGGACAGAACAAGTCCTCTTCCACTTCCAAATGGACAGCAGAATAGTTTTCATATGTAAAAGGTATAGACATTGAAGAGAGTTTGATACAGGACACCAACATTTTCATCACTGAATCATGATTGATGCAATGACATTTTATAGTTTTCACTCTATGAGTTTTGGCTGACTTGCTCTTTTTCATTTTTCCACCCATACCTTTTGAGCACAACTCGAAGGGAACAGCAAAGGACAGAACAAGTCCTCTTCCACTTCCAAATGGACAGCAGAATCGTTTTCATATACAAAAGGTATAGACATTGAAGAGAGTTTGATACAGGACACCAACATTTTCATTACTGTATCATGATTGATGCAATGACATTTTATAGTTTTCACTCTATGAGTTTTGGCTGACTTGCTCTTTTTCATTTTTCCACCCATACCTTTTGAGCACAACTCGAAGGGAACAGCAAAGGACAGAACAAGTCCTCTTCCACTTCCAAATGGACAGCAGAATCGTTTTCATATATAAAAGGTATAGACATTGAAGAGAGTTTGATACAGGACATCAACATTTTCATCACTGAATCATGACTGATGTAATGACATTTTATATTTTTCACTCTTTATGAGTTTTTACTGACTTGGTCTTTTTCATTTTTCCACCCATACCTTTTGAGCACAACTCGAAGGGAACAGCAGAGGACAGAACAAGTCCTCTTCCACTTCCAAAGGGACAGTAGAATCGTTTTCATATCTAAAAGGTATAGACATTGAAGAGAGTTTGATACAGGACACCAACATTTTCATTACTGAATCATGACTGATGTAATGATATTTTATATTTTTCATTCTTTATGAGTTTTTGCTGACTTGGTCTTTTTCATTTTTCCACCCATACCTTTTGAGCACAACTCGAAGGGAACAGCAGAGGACAGAACAAGTCCTCTTCCACTTCCAAATGGACAGCAGAATAGTTTTCATATGTAAAAGGTATAGACATTGAAGAGAGTTTGATACAGGACACCAACATTTTCATCACTGAATCATGATTGATGCAATGACATTTTATAGTTTTCACTCTATGAGTTTTGGCTGACTTGCTCTTTTTCATTTTTCCACCCATACCTTTTGAGCACAACTCGAAGGGAACAGCAAAGGACAGAACAAGTCCTCTTCCACTTCCAAATGGACAGCAGAATCGTTTTCATATGTAAAAGGTATAGACATTGAAGAGAGTTTGATACAGGACATCAACATTTTCATCACTGAATCATGACTGATGTAATGACATTTTATATTTTTCACTCTTTATGAGTTTTTGCTGACTTGGTCTTTTTCATTTTTCCACCCATACCTTTTGAGCACAACTCGAAGGGAACAGCAAAAGACAGAACAAGTCCTCTTCCACTTCCAAATGGACAGCAGAATCGTTTTCATATACAAAAGGTATAGACATTGAAGAGAGTTTGATACAGGACACCAACATTTTCATTACTGTATCATGATTGATGCAATGACATTTTATAGTTTTCACTCTATGAGTTTTGGCTGACTTGCTCTTTTTCATTTTTCCACCCATACCTTTTGAGCACAACTCGAAGGGAACAGCAAAGGACAGAACAAGTCCTCTTCCACTTCCAAATGGACAGCAGAATCGTTTTCATATATAAAAGGTATAGACATTGAAGAGAGTTTGATACAGGACATCAACATTTTCATCACTGAATCATGACTGATGTAATGACATTTTATATTTTTCACTCTTTATGAGTTTTTGCTGACTTGGTCTTTTTCATTTTTCCACCCATACCTTTTGAGCACAACTCGAAGGGAACAGCAGAGGACAGAACAAGTCCTCTTCCACTTCCAAATGGACAGTAGAATCGTTTTCATATCTAAAAGGTATAGACATTGAAGAGAGTTTGATACAGGACACCAACATTTTCATTACTGAATCATGACTGATGTAATGATATTTTATATTTTTCATTCTTTATGAGTTTTTGCTGACTTGGTCTTTTTCATTTTTCCACCCATACCTTTTGAGCACAACTCGAAGGGAACAGCAGAGGACAGAACAAGTCCTCTTCCACTTCCAAATGGACAGCAGAATAGTTTTCATATGTAAAAGGTATAGACATTGAAGAGAGTTTGATACAGGACACCAACATTTTCATCACTGAATCATGATTGATGCAATGACATTTTATAGTTTTCACTCTATGAGTTTTGGCTGACTTGCTCTTTTTCATTTTTCCACCCATACCTTTTGAGCACAACTCGAAGGGAACAGCAAAGGACAGAACAAGTCCTCTTCCACTTCCAAATGGACAGCAGAATCGTTTTCATATACAAAAGGTATAGACATTGAAGAGAGTTTGATACAGGACATCAACATTTTCATCACTGAATCATGACTGATGTAATGACATTTTATATTTTTCACTCTTTATGAGTTTTTACTGACTTGGTCTTTTTCATTTTTCCACCCATACCTTTTGAGCACAACTCGAAGGGAACAGCAGAGGACAGAACAAGTCCTCTTCCACTTCCAAAGGGACAGTAGAATCGTTTTCATATCTAAAAGGTATAGACATTGAAGAGAGTTTGATACAGGACACCAACATTTTCATTACTGAATCATGACTGATGTAATGATATTTTATATTTTTCATTCTTTATGAGTTTTTGCTGACTTGGTCTTTTTCATTTTTCCACCCATACCTTTTGAGCACAACTCGAAGGGAACAGCAGAGGACAGAACAAGTCCTCTTCCACTTCCAAATGGACAGCAGAATAGTTTTCATATGTAAAAGGTATAGACATTGAAGAGAGTTTGATACAGGACACCAACATTTTCATCACTGAATCATGATTGATGCAATGACATTTTATAGTTTTCACTCTATGAGTTTTGGCTGACTTGCTCTTTTTCATTTTTCCACCCATACCTTTTGAGCACAACTCGAAGGGAACAGCAAAGGACAGAACAAGTCCTCTTCCACTTCCAAATGGACAGCAGAATCGTTTTCATATGTAAAAGGTATAGACATTGAAGAGAGTTTGATACAGGACACCAACATTTTCATCACTGAATCATGATTGATGCAATGACATTTTATAGTTTTCACTCTATGAGTTTTGGCTGACTTGCTCTTTTTCATTTTTCCACCCATACCTTTTGAGCACAACTCGAAGGGAACAGCAAAAGACAGAACAAGTCCTCTTCCACTTCCAAATGGACAGCAGAATCGTTTTCATATACAAAAGGTATAGACATTGAAGAGAGTTTGATACAGGACACCAACATTTTCATTACTGTATCATGATTGATGCAATGACATTTTATAGTTTTCACTCTATGAGTTTTGGCTGACTTGCTCTTTTTCATTTTTCCACCCATACCTTTTGAGCACAACTCGAAGGGAACAGCAAAGGACAGAACAAGTCCTCTTCCACTTCCAAATGGACAGCAGAATCGTTTTCATATATAAAAGGTATAGACATTGAAGAGAGTTTGATACAGGACATCAACATTTTCATCACTGAATCATGACTGATGTAATGACATTTTATATTTTTCACTCTTTATGAGTTTTTGCTGACTTGGTCTTTTTCATTTTTCCACCCATACCTTTTGAGCACAACTCGAAGGGAACAGCAGAGGACAGAACAAGTCCTCTTCCACTTCCAAATGGACAGTAGAATCGTTTTCATATCTAAAAGGTATAGACATTGAAGAGAGTTTGATACAGGACACCAACATTTTCATCACTGAATCATGATTGATGCAATGACATTTTATAGTTTTCACTCTATGAGTTTTGGCTGACTTGCTCTTTTTCATTTTTCCACCCATACCTTTTGAGCACAACTCGAAGGGAACAGCAAAGGACAGAACAAGTCCTCTTCCACTTCCAAATGGACAGCAGAATCGTTTTCATATACAAAAGGTATAGACATTGAAGAGAGTTTGATACAGGACACCAACATTTTCATTACTGTATCATGATTGATGCAATGACATTTTATAGTTTTCACTCTATGAGTTTTGGCTGACTTGCTCTTTTTCATTTTTCCACCCATACCTTTTGAGCACAACTCGAAGGGAACAGCAAAGGACAGAACAAGTCCTCTTCCACTTCCAAATGGACAGCAGAATCGTTTTCATATATAAAAGGTATAGACATTGAAGAGAGTTTGATACAGGACATCAACATTTTCATCACTGAATCATGACTGATGTAATGACATTTTATATTTTTCACTGTTTATGAGTTTTTGCTGACTTGGTCTTTTTCATTTTTCCACCCATACCTTTTGAGCACAACTCGAAGGGAACAGCAGAGGACAGAACAAGTCCTCTTCCACTTCCAAATGGACAGTAGAATCGTTTTCATATCTAAAAGGTATAGACATTGAAGAGAGTTTGATACAGGACACCAACATTTTCATTACTGAATCATGACTGATGTAATGATATTTTATATTTTTCATTCTTTATGAGTTTTTGCTGACTTGGTCTTTTTCATTTTTCCACCCATACCTTTTGAGCACAACTCGAAGGGAACAGCAGAGGACAGAACAAGTCCTCTTCCACTTCCAAATGGACAGCAGAATAGTTTTCATATGTAAAAGGTATAGACATTGAAGAGAGTTTGATACAGGACACCAACATTTTCATCACTGAATCATGATTGATGCAATGACATTTTATAGTTTTCACTCTATGAGTTTTGGCTGACTTGCTCTTTTTCATTTTTCCACCCATTCCTTTTGAGCACAATAATAATAATAATAATAATAATTTCCACTTCTATAGCGCCTTTCAAAGTACCCAAGGACGCTGTACAGAGAAATACAAAAAACAAAAACACAGACAAGAACAGACAATAAAAAAGAAAAAAGAAAATCCCATAGAACAGACCTAAGTTGAGGAAGTTGTGAGAAAATGTTGATTAAATAGGTGGGTCTTTAGTTGAGCCTTGAATGCGTTAAGAGATGGTAAGAGACGGAGGGAGAGGGGAAGAGAGTTCCAGAGAGTAGGAGCCGCCACACTGAAAGATCGACCACCCATGGTGCTTAACTTGAATCTAGGAACAACTAAGAGTCCAGTGTCAGATGACCGAAGCCGGCGAGTGGGGGCATAGCGGTGCAAAAGATTAGCCAGATAAATGGGAGCCAAACCAGAGAGTGCTTTGAAAGTAAGTACTAGAATTTTGTACTGGATACGGAGACTTATCGGAAGCCAATGAAGACGCTCTAAGACAGGTGTTATATGGTCGTACTTCCTTGACTGGGTCAGAACACGAGCAGCAGCATTCTGAACAGTCTGAAGGGACCGAAGAGACTTAGAGGGAAGACCATAGAAGAGAGAGTTGCAGTAGTTTAGTTTGGAAGTGATGAGAGCATGAACCAAGGTTTCAGCAGATGTAGGAGACAGAAATGAGCGTAGGCGGGAGATATTGCGGAGTTGAAGGAAGGCTGATTTAGTGAGTGAACGTATCTGAGGGTCGAATGAAAGAGTCGGATCAAACAGAACCCCAAGATTACGTGCAACAGGTGATGATTTGACCGGCAAACCAGCAACAGTAAGTGATGTATTGGCAAGGGGAAGGGCCATAGACTTAGTGCCAATAATAAGAAACTCAGTCTTATGGGCATTTAATAAAAGAAAATTGGCATGTAGCCACAGGTTGAGGTCAGATATACATTTAGTGATGGATGGGGGTGGGAAAGGTGCATGAGGCTTAAAGCTGAGATAAAGCTGAGTGTCATCAGCATAGAGATGGTATTTTAATCCATACTGTCGTAACAACTCACCGAGTGGCAGAATATAAATAGTAAAAAGCAGTGGTCCTAGCACTGAGCCCTGAGGAACACCCTGAGCAACCGGAGCTAAATCAGATTTACTATTACCCAAGCGTATAAACTGACGCCTATCCGAGAGGTATGAAGTGAACCAAGAAATAACGGTGCCAGAAAACCCAAGATCACGGAGCCGTGAGAGCAGTATTGAATGATTGACTGTATCGAAGGCAGCAGCCCATACCTTTTGAGCACAACTCGAAGGGAACAGCAAAGGACAGAACAAGTCCTCTTCCACTTCCAAATGGACAGCAGAATCGTTTTCATATACAAAAGGTATAGACATTGAAGAGAGTTTGATACAGGACACCAACATTTTCATTACTGTATCATGATTGATGCAACGACATTTTATAGTTTTCACTCTATGAGTTTTGGCTGACTTGCTCTTTTTCATTTTTCCTTCAGGACTCATGAAATCCTGAAGATCTTATGAAATCCTGTTTCAATATAAAAAAGCAAACTACGTTTTACACACCTGAACTTTGAAAACGGGTCAAAATTGATCCCAACATATTATAAGGGTTTTAAAAGTACAAGATCTTAAATTAGCCCTAATACATGCCCCCAAATAAGTTGTCACCATTGTATTCATTTACTCACTCAGGCGATTAGTGTTGTCCGCATCTGTGTCGTCAGAATTGTATTCAATTCCTCTGGTGCACCAGAGACAACTCATTTTAACACCTGTCCTCTTCATTATCGTTACACAGACTGATATGGAATTATACTGTTCATGCAATGACCCTCATTTGTTCCGTTATGACATCAGAGCAGGTGTTATGATGTCATGTGGAATCATGGTATGTGCTGATAGCAAAAGTATTCACATTCATTACTCAGGTAGAAGTATAAATACTAGGGTTAAAAAATACTTCTTGTCAGGAATACACTTCTGTAGAAGTTGAAGTATCAACTCAAGCTTTTTACTCAAGTAAAAGTAAAAGTACTGCTTTCAAAACTACTTAAAGTATAAAAGTAAAAGTAATGTAAGGGAAAAAAAGCCAGAAGCGCCCCCTAGTGGGCCCGCCGGCGGGCCCAGCTCCTTTATGGCGATATAAAACATATTAAACATTAATGAATCTCCGAACAAAAGCGCTTAAATCAAAATTTCCTATCCCATCTACATGCCTACCGAGTTTCAGCCGTCTACGTGCAGCCGATCGCGAGATATCCGGCTTTGAAGTTGACCACAAAAGTGCACCCCGCGAGGGGGTCTCCCGACATATCCGTTTACAAAACATATTTATGTTGTGAAATGTCTTAATGTTTTGTCACCTAAAAATCGTTTACTAATAAGGCTTTAATTTAAGACCTTAACAGCGTAGATCCGTTGTGGTTAAGTACCTTAAAAAGCTTGCTCACCTCACTGCAAAATTTTCCAAAATCCGCTTCCTGAATGAGACACTCCGACAAATCTGCCCCCTAAGCGTCACAGAAGCGTTTTTAACGCTGATTTGATCCCTCATTACAAAGCTGCAGCGGTTCTGCTTTGATTTGAGTGGTTTTTATTGGTCTAAAGTGGGGTAGTGACTTTGAATGACAGGTTTTACAACCTCTCCCACGGCGAGGTGCGAAGGGGAGGGGGGAGGGTGAACCAATAAGCCCACAGAGACAAGCTGGCGCCTCAGAAGTGATTGAAAGCTGTTCTAACCAATAGTGTACATCCTTCCGAAGCTAACCAGCCCTCATATGACATGATTGGTCAAGTATATTTTTAAATTGAGCCCTCGGAAACTGGCGCTTCATTTCCAATTTCGGCCGCTAGCATAGCAACATAAGCTAACCCTTTGCTAACCTAAGCTAAGCTCCCCAGAACACACTGTTCGGCGAAACTGAAGCTGCCATGGATTATTTTGTTCGTTTTTATGTGGATTGTGGATACTTTTGAACATAAACGGATTACTTTGTGTGGAATATATGGGCAATTTTCGGAATTTTCGCCAACCCGGAAGTGAGATGGTACACCGGCTACGACGCGATTCTACGTACTGTGAGTGACAATGGATAATTTTTCATAAGCGATATTGTACAAAATATATATTCTAATACTAAACATTAACTAAGCGTTAGATTATAAACAGTTTTAGAGCGTTTGAGTGCTGCAGCACTCTGTATCGTGTCGGATGCTACCGGAGTTGGCTACGGTAACCTAGCTTATGCTGTCGGACTATATTGGACATAAATATGATATCATAACGTTCATATTTGGACATGGAATTTATTCATTGGAATTTTCTGGTCTTTCTGTAATATGTGCAGCGTTGTTGTTTGAAATGGCTCATCGGTTTCGTGTATGGAATTTGTTAGCATGTTAGCTTGGTTGACTAAGGGTGTGTACCGGGTGTGGCAAATACTTAGCACATTTGGACAGGGTGTGGTGAACTGGACATTCCTTGGAACAAAGTGGAATAACTTTGCAATGCTTGCATGGATTTGCTTCATTTTTTCTGTGTTGTTAGAAAAGACCCTAGCGAAACTTTTTGCAATTTCCAATAAGAGATTTGAATAACTATGTGAATATACATTCCAGTCATGTTCAAGTTCAAGTCAAAATTTTTGACATTCCTGGCATTTTAGCATTTGTAATAGAGGCTCTAAAATAAACCAAATTATGTGAATATGATATTGAAGTGAATCAGTATGTTCCCCCAACTGTCTACTTCAGTTTGAGCCATGAATGATGATTTTCCTATATGTACAACTTGAGATATCTAGTGTTGAAGTGTACTAGTACCATTCGCTCAAAGATGGCTGCCAACCAGCATCAAGCATCAAGGGCTAGTAAAAGTGCAGTATAAGGTTAAAGACAAAAGCTTAGGTCGCACCACAGGGGTCTTGTGGTGGAAATTTTAATATTTTCCTTGATGCTAAGCTTTATTGTATATGTTAATCATATTAGTCACATAATAGATGTATAAGCTAGAGCGGTTTACTTAGTGCACTAGCCCACCTCCACAAAAATCCCATTCTTCTAAAAGCCATAATGACTATGTTATATTAAAATGTTAATATTGAAAAATATACAGTATGTTTACAACTGATCATTAACATGTGTTCATGGAACGGAACATATGATGACTAGTAGCCTATAAGTATTGCAATGATGCAGTCAAACTTCAAAGGCATGTTATCAATAACCTTTATTAGAATGTAAAATGTACATCCAAGCTTAGTTGCAGGAATCTGTGAGGGCAACTGATAACAAAACTAAGACAAGAAAATTGGTGTACCCAGGGCAGGTTTAGTAAAAATTACACTTGTATGGTTGTCTATATACAGTAGAAGTTAGTGCTGTCAAAATGAACAATTAATCCTAGTGATTTATTTAAAAAAATTATAAACTTCAAACCTGATTGATGCCTTCCTCATATGTATTATGTTCAATTGTATAGCTAATGGCAACAAGGTCCAACTTTCAACATCAGCATCTACATCAGTCAAGCACAGATTGTGCAACAAAAAGTTACCAATAGGCTTTGTTCAGCCGCAAAAGCACCTGGTTCTCAAAGTTCTTTGAGCCAGTGCATGCTCTTTTTGGCCTGAAGATCAGCCCTACAACACTAAATAGTCTTTCACAGGCTGCTGAATCAGGGAGTGCCGTATTAAGCTTAAGTGATAGCTGGCACACAGCTGGGAAGGACTTCAGTACCTCTACTGTGTCTCTTGGGCACCCCAGGTATGCATTCAACTGCTGGTTCTTTTCAAGAGGGCTGGTCTTCTTCAAGGAGGAAAATAAGTCCTCTTCCTCAGATGATTGGGAGCCCTCACTGATGTGATTCTCGGTCTGACAGTCCAAGTGGTTTCTGATATAGTCAAGGCCTGTGGAATAAAAAAACAAAAATCAGTACAACTTAGATTACACGACAGTACTGTAATTATGTATTGGATAGTGGGGTGTGTGAGATTAAATAACATTTCAAACTCATTTCACTGTCTCCATAGAAATTATACGTATTAAGGGGAAGTTGAGCAGTGAGACACTTACCAAATTTGTGGATATTTTCCACACTTGTCCAGCAGGTCTTAAATGTGGGAACTAAAATGGCTCTGGATCAGTAAGCATCTCTCCGAAGCGTTTTTCAACGCCTGAAAGAAGTGCAGCAATCAAAGGCTCGCAGAACTTGGAGGCAACGTTAAGTTGTTGGAGCTTGGTCCTTAGTAGAGTTATGGTGGGGACCAACCATCCCATCTTCACACTGGTTTCGCCTTGAAGAACATCAAGTGCCTTTGCAACTGGGCTCATTGTCTTCGCATATTCTGCAAGAAATGCAAGTTCCACTGGAGTAAACCTGTACAAAGAAGAAAAGACAAACACAACATGGAACATTTAGCCTACTTGATGTAGCATCTTCAACTGGAGGAACTCGTAATTAAAAAGGAAAAATATTGTCATCTGAGACATTTAGAAATGTAGTTGTGTTTCTACAAATCTGAAAGGCAGAAAAAAACTCTTACTTGGGTGTATCTAGTTCACTGCAGACAGCTGCAAGGGCTCCTTCGCCTTGTTCTCTTGTTATTCTCACTATTCATTCTACAGCTGAGAAGAGTGAATTCCACCTTGTAGCAACAGGCCTTAAGACTTGGAGTTTGCAGTGGTCTTCAAATACTTCAGATGCAGTGATTGATCTTGAACTTTTGTTCCACAGGCTAGAGCATTTGGCAAATGTGGACCTTGACACACACTTGTACAATGGGTTGACGTCTGCTTTCAAAGCCACGACTGTGGACACTAAATTGAGAAGGTGGCAGATGCAGCGATAGTGCTTGGGTAGCTGGTATTCCAAGTAGTCATCTTCATCCAACAGGGCTCAACATCAACAAATTTAACACCCTCAACGCTTTCCTCTTCATCGCCATCATCATTTTGACTGCCATCATCCTCTTCTCCATCACTCTCTCCTACAGGTTCAGGATTGTTGTTGTCATCAGTCTGCCCATAAATTCTGAAGGCTTTCAGAAAGTTTGATCCATTGTCAGTTGTAGTGCGAACCATCTTCTCTCTGATAGTGAATTCTGTGTGAATATCATTAAGGGCACCAGCCAGGGCAGAAAAGATATGGGGGGTCGATTGCGAGTGTTAAGCGAGTGTCGAGTTAAGCGAGTGTCGATTGCTAAGCGGAAAGACCGCTAGCAACCGCGGACAATCTCTAATAGTAGCAAAAAAAAAAACCGATGCAGCTCATTTGTGCGTGGCACTATAGTGAGCTATTTTTAGAACGGGCCCGTGGGCGACTCATGACGTCCTTGCGGGCGACATGGTGCCCGCGGGCACCACGTTGGTGACCCCTGGATTAGATAGTCCACATACCCTATTATGCAGAAGTGCCCCGGCGGGCCCAGCTCATAAATCGCGTTATTAAACATATTAAACATTGATGGATCTCCAAACAAAAGCGATAAATTCAAAATTTCCTGTCCCATCTACATGTCTACCGAGTTTTAACCGTCTACATGCAGCCAATCGCAAGAGAAATCCGGCTTTGAAGTTGGTGATGAAAACGCCTCACGCACGGGGGTCTCCATAAATATCCGTATAAATTTATAACAATGGACTGTGGGATTTTAGATTACTTGAATGCTGGAGGTGAAGTAATGGCAGACTGGAGCTTTTTAATAAGAGATGTGCTCTTCGAAAGAAAAGTAAAGTTAGTAATGCCATCATTCACTAAAAAAAGAGCTCAGCTCACTGAAGATTTAATATATTACCAGTGTGTAATTGATCAGCAAATTTTATACATGACTTTACATGAATTTACAATGTGTGTGATGCTTTTAACTACAAATCTTTAAACAGTCTTTCACAAAAATAAATTTTAGCTCCGTACTCTGAATGTTTGTATGGAATGTGCACTAAAGTTGATTATTTACTGAAGATAAATGTATTTGTAAAATATTTAGTATTTTCTAAAATATTTTAGTATTTTCTAATATATTTGCATAACAGTATGCAAACCATTAATATATTTTGAACATGTTATATGTAATTAATTGTTTACATCACCTCTAACTTGTGAAATGTATTGTTATTGCAGTGAAGACACTTTGAATAAATTGTATTCCTGTGCAATGTTGTACATGCTTTACATTACAATGAATGTAATTTATTTACACAGCACAAATGCATTCAGAGATGTCATTCTGTTGTGCAGCACACATACTTTTAATCTGGACCTTTCTAATAATGTCAACATATATGCTATTCAGTGTAAACCGTCCCCCAACAAATTCATCTACAAGGTGAGGCAGGATACATGAAAAGTAAAAACCTTTCAGACGCTGTACATACACTTTGTCAAACTCAACTGTAAGAACAATTCTCATTAGGTGTCCAGATGAACAATCTGGCTGTGTTCAGACATGTGCAGAACATTGCAAGTTGTAACTGCATGTAGTTTCCTCTGATACCAGTTTTCTGCAGCTGAAGCTTTACATCCACTAATTTGAGGTCACTGCATTCATGAGTAAGCTGATCAATGAGATGACATGTGGCTTTTGTTTGACACAGGACATTTTATCTCAAGAAGCACACTGGAGTCAATGACTCCATCTGGACTTGCTGAGAGCCTAAAATGCCTTGCATGTTTCACAAATTAGATCATTACTGTGAGTTTGATGTGCCATAAAGACATTTTTATCTACTGTGTTTAATTATTTTGAACATCTCATCCTCACTGTATCAAATTTATCAACCAACAAAGCGACACAGTCGTTTATGTTAATTACTATTTTTACTCTGAGGTATCGGACTTCCTGTTTCATTTAGTGCTGTCAACTGATAAGATGATTATACTTGGTGATTTTAACATCCACTTTGAAAATCTAAATGACTCTTTTAGCATAAACTTTCAAGCAATTCTTGATTCAATGGGTATCATTCAGAATGTGTTGGGTCCTACACATAATTGTAGTGATACTTTCGACTTGGTTTTATAGTTTGGTATTAACATATCCAGTTTAGCAGTAGGTACTGTACTTCCTCAGAGCGAGGCCGTTTCTGACCACAGCCTCATAACGTACAAGTTGCGTTTGAACGACGGTATTCATCAGCCGCCCCGCTACAAAAGTAAACGAACTATAACATCAAATTAAATCATATCAAATTTTATTTATATAGCGCTTTTTACAACAGTTGTTGTCACAAAGCAGCTTTACAAGTGTCTGAGTCCAAACCGGTCACCATGACAACAATTTAAAAAGAGAGAAACAAAGAAAAGATGTGAGGGATAAATAAAGTCCATCTTGGTGTGTATTTATATACATGAGTTCTTTATGTAATTCCTATTCAGTCCCAAATGTCTTGATGGTTGGTAATGTTATACATGAGTCCTTTATGTAATTCCTGTTCAGTCCTAAATGTCTTGACGGTAATGTTAGTCATAGCAGAGGATGTACTGTATATATTTCAACCTCAGCATTTTGAGACAACAAACTTGAGTGACCACGCGCAGTGACAGGATGACAGGACCAACGCCCCAGTTTACCATAAAACCTTTCGCTTATGAACCCCTGGATCTGTACCTTTATCTAACGGGGCATATTAGTTATTAAATGAGTGTGCATGCGTGAAAGTGCGTGCAGCCTTTACAGTAGCTCCCGTTTAGGTATTCGTCTTTTTCTTTTTACTATAGTCTTTATCTAATAATATTTATTTATTTAGTACAAGGTAACTCGTGAAACTGTGCCCTCTCTAATCATGCTAGTAGAGAGAGTTTTGGTCAGCTTTTTCGCTGTGAAAGTTCTATTTTCACTCTCCTGGTGTACTGCGGTGCAGCAGCATGGTGCCTTTGTTTACTCCTGGGAACATCTGATCACGCTGAAGCCGGCTAGCATGGAGACCAGGACTGCTAACATCCCCGAGGAGCTTTGGAGACGGACACACAGGGGATGCAGAGGAGGGAAATTGAGGGCGAAAAGATGGAGGCTTATGGAGAAAAAGGCATATAAGCCACGACTTCCCACTATTGTTATGGGCAACGTCAGATCTCTGGCTAATAAAATGGACGAGCTATGAGTCAGAAGGAGTACCAGCAGTGTAGTCTAATGAGCACCAGGAGATTCCTGGAGTTTTCCCACATTGTTGTCATGGCAATATACATCCCCCCCTCTGCCAACCCGTCGTCGGCATGTGACGTCATTCACTCCACCATAGCGCGTCTCTTAGCGAGGCTAAGGAAAGATATAGGAGGAAGCTGGAGAGGAAACTCCAGCAGAACAACATGAGGGAGGTCTGGAGTGGTATGAGGACCATCACTGGTTTCAGGACAAGCAGCAACAGGGGAGTGGAAGGCAGTGTGGACAGGGCAAATGAGTTACATTTGTTTTTTAACAGATTCGACACGGCAAGCCCTGACCTCCCCGTCCCTGACTCATCGGCTGCCACGCCTCAACAGTCCACTCCACCCCCCCCTGCCTCCCCCTCTGGAAAGCCTCCCCCCCACCGGTGATGGTCCACTTGACACCTACACCCCTCCTCCACCAGTGACCTCTACTGTGTATCTCACAGTTGACCAGGTGAGAAGACAGCTACAGAGATTCCACACGAACAAGGCTGCAGGCCCTGATGGTGTCCCCCCCAGGGTGCTTAAAGCCTGTGCCACCCAACTTTGTGCAATCCTGCACAAAGTTGAGTCTCCAGAAGGTCCCTGTGATGTGGAAGACGTCCTGCATTGTTCCTGTGCCAAAGACTCCGAGGCCCAGTGACATCAAAGACTACAGGCCAGTGGCATTGACATCCTACATCATGAAGACCATGGAGAGACTTGCCCATGATCCAGCCTCTTCTAGACCCCCTTCAGTTTTGTGCAATCCTGCACAAAGTTGAGTCTCCAGAAGGTCCCTGTGATGTGGAAAACGTCCTGCATTGTTCCTGTGCCAAAGACTCCGAGGCCCAGTGACATCAAAGACTACAGGCCAGTGGCATTGACATCCTACATCATGAAGACCATGGAGAGACTTGCCCATGATCCAGCCTCTTCTAGACCCCCTTCAGTTCGCCTATTCAACCTGCTGAACCGAGTCTATGCCCACTTAGATAAGCCAGGCAGCACTGTGAGAGTCGTGTTTTTAACATTTCCAGTGCATTTAACACCATTCAGCCTGCTCTTCTGGGTGACAAGCTGAACGTGACGCAGGTAGACGCCCCCCTAGTGTCCTGGATTGTTGACTACCGGACTGGCGGACCACAGTATGTATGTCTGCAGCACTGTGTCAGACAGAGTGGTCAGCAACATGGGAGCCCCGTAAGGAACTGTTCTGTCTCCCTTCCTCTTCACCCTCTACACCACTGACTTCAACTACTGCACAGAGACCTGCCACCTCCAGAAGTTTTCTGATGATTCTGCACTAGTTGGATGTATCAGCAGGGGTGAAGAAGAGGAGTACAGGGCTAGGGTTAGTTAGGCCAACTTTACTGCAGTCAAATGAAGACCACGAAGAATAAACAACTTCCGGGGCACACAAATGGGTCGAATTAGTGTTTGGATCATCAAATAAAAAACCTAAAAATACAAGCCTGGTTTGTTTTTTTGTTTTTATATTCAAAACGAAAAACAAAATTTGATTTTTTGATTTTCCGATTTTGATTTTCAGTTGAATATCAAATGAACAAATGATACACTGATTTCTGATGCCCTGTTAGAGTCCTTCTCCCCAATAAGTTGTGAGGAGCTTATTTCACTGGTGTAATCTGCGAAACCCTCCACCCATCTACTTAAAAAGAATTACTGCATAGCAATGTAGAACCGTTGCTTACTATAATTAACTATTCTCTGAGCCTGAGCTACGTTCCCAGTTTATTTAAACTTGCAATCATCAAGCCGCTAATTAAAAAACCTGGTCTTACCTATTTCTAAGCTGTCATTCATATCCAAAATTTTAGTGGTTTCTTCACAACTCTCTTCCTTCTTACAGACAGAACATGTCTTAGAGTTATTTTAGTCTGGATTTACAGGGTAACCTTGTAAACCCTGTAAAGCTGCTTTGCGACAACTTGAGTTGTTAAAAGCGCTATACAAATAAACTTTGATTTGATTTGATTTGATTTAGAGCTCATCACAGCACTGAAACGGCACTGACTAAAGTACTGAACAATCTCTTAATATCCTCTGATAATGGACACATTTCTTTTCTCATACTGCTAGACCTCAGTGCTGCTTTTGACACCATTGATCATAATATTCTACTTAATAGGCTGGAGACACTCATTGGCATAAGAGGTCAAGCACTCTCCTGGTTCAGGTCCTACCTGACAGATCGTTACCAATTTGTACTAGTAAATAACGACTGCTCAAAGCATTCTAATGTAATGTATGGTGTCCCACAAGGATCTGTACTGGAACCCATATTATTCTCATTATATATGCTACCACTGGGCACTATCATTCGTAGGCATGGTATTGGCTTCCATTGTTATGCAGATGATACTCATATATCTGTATATATCTTCTAATCCAGATGATATCACTACAACTCTCAAGATTGAGAACTGCGTCCAGGACATTAAAAACTGGTTGGCGTCTAATTTTCTTCAACTAAATTCTGATAAGAATGAGGTGTTGATTCTTGGGCCTAAAGCTGCTAGAAGCAATTGGGCTGATATTCCCCTTACCCTAGATGGTTTTTCAGTAACACCTAAATCTACTGCAAAAAGTTTAGGTGTCACTATTGATTTGGATCTTTCATTTGACACACATATATGCAATGTCACTAAGGCTGCCTTTTTCGATTTACGTAATATCGCCAAGCTGAGACACTTACTTTCATTAGCTGATGCAGAGAAGCTGGTCCATGCTTTTGTCTTGTCGAGATTGGATTACTGTAATAGGCTTCTAATTGGATGCTCTAAATCAGGGGTAATCAATTAAATCATTCCGCGGTCCATTTTTGGCAGATAGCTCAGACCTTAGGTCCGGGTCCGCGGTGGCGAACGAAAGTTGTTGAGCGGGGGGTGGCGAACGAAAGTTGTTTAGCAGCGGGGGGGGGGGGGGGGGGGGTGGCGAACGAAAGTTGTTGAGTGGGGGTGGCGAACAAAAGTTGTTGAGGGGGGGGGGGGGGGGCGAACGTAACACTCAAATGGGTGGTGAACGTAACACTCATCTGAAAATAAATTCTCCGGTTTAAAATATAGTCTCCCGTTAAAATTTTTTTCGCATTTGGGTCCGTATCCAGTTAATCAGGAATGTGATTGGGTCCGGACAGGACGGCGTTCGGGTCCGGATCCGGACCGCGGTCCGCCATTTGGTGATACCTGCTTTAAATAGTCCATAAAGAAACTACAACTTGTACAAAATGCTGCAGCTAGAGTCCTAACCATACCTGTTTAGGTATACCAAGTTTTGTATTTAAAAATACGGGACATTTCCCGTATATGACGTCATCGCCTAATTTGCATAATCTGTTATTTGCATATAGCCGCAATCGAGGCTGTAGGAGAAACGAAAACATCTTTGGAGTGGCAAAAGTGAAGAAAAAACACCCCAAATATGTTTTGAACTACAAATGAATAAAAAATTTTAAAATTTCTAGTGGTATTTCTAGCTACAAATGGTGACATCTCCTGAGCATATTTCTGTGCCTTTAGCCCGCGTTTGTGCTTGGCAGATTGTTCGTGCTGACGGACATCGTTCCTTCCCCTATGAGAGACACTAAAATCACATACATATCTTACAGAATGAGTAGCTGTGCCCCTTCATGCTCCTCTTTAGGAAAATTAATTCCCTGTCGCATTCGTCAAGGTACTTACACGTACGCTTAGCTTTTTAGGCAGGACTGCCTTCTCTCGTTAAATCCTGATTTGTTGTTCCACGTTTGCTCCCACTGTCGACACTAAACCCGCGAGTTTTAATTTATATATTTTTTAAAGCATTCATGTGCCGCGCCAAACAGAATTCTGTCACTAGCCTCGCGAGAACTGCCACCTGCAGTAGTCTGGGTGGCAGTTCTCGCGAGGCTAGTGAAAGAATTCTGTTTGGAGCGGCACATGAATGCTTTAAAAAAATAAAAATTGAAAACTGAAAATACGGGACAAATACGGGAAAATAAAAATACGGGACGTCGCCGGGACAGAGCGGTAAAATACGGGACTGTCCCGGCCAAAACGGGACACTTGACAGGTATGGTCCTAACTAAGGCTAGGAAATTCGATCATATTAATCCCACTCTCGCGGCATTACACTGGCTTCCGATTAAATATCGCATTGAATTAAAAATTCTTCTGTTAACCTGTAAGGCGTTAAACGTTCTTGCCCCACAATATCTGAGTGAACTCATTGCTTACTACAACCCATCTCGCCCTTTGCGCTCCCAAAATGCTGGATTTGTCCTAGTTCCAAAAATTTGTAAGACTACAGCCGGAGGCAGAGCTTTCTCCTTTAAAGCCCAATTATGGAATATCAATTATGGAATAGCCTTCCAGCCCCAATCCGAGATTCTGACACAGTTCCAATCTTTAAGTTTAAAACGTTGTCCAGGGCAACTTTCACACCCACTATTTTGTTCATTTATACGTTGTATTGGAACAAACTGAAATGTCTGAACCAACTCACTCCACCTTCCCACTGACCAAATCAAATCAAATCAAATCAAAGTTTATTTGTATAGCGCTTTTCACAACACATGTTGTCACAAAGCGCTTTACAGGATTTAAAAGGTTAACAATACTATGGGTCCAGAACCCTAATGAGCAAGCCAAAGGCGACAGTGGCGAGGAAAAACTCCCTATGATGGTGGGGATTAGGAAGAAACCTCGGGAGAACCAAGACTCAAAAGGGAACCCATCCTCCATTGGGCGGCCCGTTAACACACAAATTACACAAAATACAGACAAATACACAAGTCACACACAAATCACACAATCAGACTAAGTAAAGGTAAAAATGAAAGTGCTGGGTTTTGATATTGTCACTGTAAATGTCTGTTGATGAACGCCAGGCTTTCATTCCATGTCGGAGCAGCGATGCTGGTATTGTAGGCTCCGACTGCAATGTTACTCTCCAGGTGAACCTCGGAGAAAAGATACGAGATGTAGTAACTATGTAACAGATTAATCAAAGGCCAAACTAAACAGATGAGTCTTTAATCGAGTTTTAAACATTGAGACTGTGTCTGAGTCCCGAATAGAGGCAGGAAGATTATTCCACAATTGTGGAGCTTTAAAAGAAAAGGCTCTTCCACCTGCTGTGATCTTTTTGATCCTAGGAACAGTTAATAACCCTGCGTCCTGAGAGCGAAGTGAACGCGCTGGGTTATATTGTTCAATAAGTTCACTAAGATAGTCTGGAGCTAAGCCATGCAGCGTTTTATATGTTAATAAAAGTATTTTATAGTCAATACGGAATCTAATTGGCAGCCAGTGTAATGACGATAGTACGGGACTAATGTGATCAAACTTTTTAGTTTTTGTTAAAACTCGTGCTGCTGCGTTCTGAACCAGCTGGAGTTTGTTTATCGATTTACCAGAACATCCAGCTAGGAGACTGTTGCAATAATCTAAACGAGAGGATATGAATGCATGGATTAGTTTTTCTGCATCACTAATATTTAATATGTTTCTAATTTTGGCAATGTTGCGCAAGTGAAAGAACGTTACCCTAGTTATATTATTAATATGTGTATTGAACGAGAGATCTGGGTCTATTGTGATGCCCAAGTTCTTTACCTCTGCGCTGGGGGTTATAGTAAAAGAATGTAGATTCAATGCTACATTATGTATCTTGTCTCTCGCAGCCCTAGACCCAACTATTATTAATTCTGTTTTATCGGGATTTAGTGCTAGAAAGTTACACGCCATCCAATGTTTTATCTCTTCTACACATTTCTCAATCTTACTGTTTGCGCCTAAATCATCGGGTTTTGCCGATAAATATAGCTGAGTGTCGTCTGCGTAGGAATGGAAACTGATGTCATGCTTATGCATAATCTCGCCTAAGGGTAACATGTACAGTGTGAATAGAAGTGGTCCTAGGACTGTCCCTTGTGGGACACCATATTTAACCTGCATAGATTTAGAGGTTTTATTATTAACACTTACACATTGGAAGCGGTCAGTTAAATATGATCTAAACCAGGAGAGTGCGACTCCTTTAATACCTACCGTGTTTTCTAGTCTATCCAGCAAAATGTTGTGGTCTACAGTATCAAAAGCTGCACTAAGATCTAACAGTATAAGGAACGAGACAAGCCCATTATCGGCCGATATTAGTAGATCATTCACTACCCTGAGTAAAGCTGTTTCAGTGCTGTGGTTTGGTCTAAATCCTGATTGGAACTTTTCATGGATACTATTTGATTGGAGATAGTGGTTTAACTGATTGGAAACTGCTTTTTCTAAAATTTTAGAGATAAATGGGAGATTAGAAATAGGTCTATAGTTAGCTAGAATCTGCGGATCGAGATTCTGTTTTTTAATCAAGGGTCTAATTACGGCGCATTTTAATTGTTTGGGCATGTAACCTAGGTTAAGGGAGGAGTTAATCATATTAAGTAAGGGCCCTGCAATGGCTGGGAGTAGGTCTTTAAATAGACGGGTTGGAATTGGGTCAAATATAAATGATGTAGGCTTAGACGAATTAATCAGTGTTGTGAGCTCTTTTTGCGATATAGGATCGAAGATATTTAGCTCAGTAATATTTTTGGATGCATAGTTACTAATAACTAAACTACTGGGGTTGGATTGGTTGACCTTTGGTGATACAAGGTTTTTGTGAGAGCGACCAGATTTTACTGCCCATATCTCCACATCACCACTGACTTTGTTTTGGGGAGTTGGAAGAACATCATCGGTAGACCCAAATTTGATGTGATTTGGATCCAATACCCATGAGTCTTGTCTGTCTTTAGTTGACATCTCACCATTTCTCAAACTGTCTAGGTGTGTTTGAAACAGCTGAACATTTTTTTACTTGTTCAAGCTCACCTTGAAGTTGATCCAAAAGCTAGCACAGTAGACCAGTCCACAATGCCATGTAGAGCACTTGTGAGGTGTAGTAGTCGGTGTTACTTATTCTACCACCTTCCAGTGCCAAAGTCAAGCAAATTTCGAGTCGTTTTAGCTGTATACAAGTATACTGTGACACAAAATGACACTGTAACAATTTCAGAGGATATATACATTTAGAGGTAAATTATTCAGTGTTTTTATAAATGGTGTGACTTTTGGGTGATAGAATATATCACTGCTGCATTAGCATAGTTAAATACCTACCAGACGGTGCAGATGTGGTTGTGTGTATGTGAATGGGTGAGCCCTTCATGATGACACATAACTATAACGCTTACAGGTAAGGCTCCATAGCTCAGTGGTTAGAGCACTGGTCTTGTAAACCAGGGGTCGCGAGTTCAATTCTCGCTGGGGCCTTTAGGAACTTTTGAGGTCAGAAAAGAGGACATCCAAAGAAAGGTCAGGCTACAAACAAACCGGCATAGTATAAAGTATGAAAAGCTTGCTTACAATAGTAAGTGAATTATAAGCAAAATGCCGTTCATTGGGCACAGTTGTCCGCTCTCTTAATGCATGATCGGTGTCACCGGTTCAACAATATCATGATGCATCTGCCCAAATAATCTGTCTTCTTCTTAACTTCAACCACAGATTATCTCTTTCACCTTCTTCTGATAACTCTCGTTTTGCTACTCTTAGCCAATACCCTGCATAATACAATATCATAGTCATAGCCTTCCCACAACTGCCTGTAATTGGTCCAAAGGTTTGACCTATCCAAACACGTGTTTTCACACAGCAAAGAAATTCAACCATAGACTTAGACCTCCTGTTTTGGTAGGACCAAATTTTGGTTCTTTGGTCTAAAACGTCCAGCGCAACTTTCACACCCACTATTTTGGTCATTTATAAGTTGTATTGGAACAAACTGAAATGTCTGAACCAACTCACTCCACCTTCCCACTGACCATACAAGGTTTTTGTGAGAGCGACCAGATTTTACTGCCCATATCTCCACATAACCACTGACTTTGTTTTGGGGAGTTGGAAGAACATCATCGGTAGACCCAAATTTGATGTGATTTGGATCCAATACCCATGAGTCTTGTCTGTCTTTAGTTGACATCTCACCATTTCTCAAACTGTCTAGGTGTGTTTGAAACAGCTGAACATTTTTTGACTTGTTCAAGCTCACCTTGAAGTTGATCCAAAAGCTAGCACAGTAGACCAGTCCACAATGCCATGTAGAGCACTTGTGAGGTGTAGTAGTCGGTGTTACTTATTCTACCACCTTCCAGTGCCAAAGTCAAGCAAATTTCGAGACGTTTTAACTGTATACAAGTATACTGTGACACAAAATGACACTGTAACAATTTCAGAGGATATATACATTTAGAGGTAAATTATTCAGTGTTTTTATAAATGGTGTGACTTTTGGGTGATAGAATATATCACTGCTGCATTAGCATAGTTAAATACCTACCAGACGGTGCAGATGTGGTTGTGTGTATGTGAATGGGTGAGCCCTTCATGATGACACATAACTATGACGCTTACAGGTAAGGCTCCATAGCTCAGTGGTTAGAGCACTGGTCTTGTAAACCAGGGGTCGCAAGTTTAATTCTCGCTGGGGCCTTTAGGAACTTTTGAGGTCAGAAAAGAGGACATCCAAAGAAAGGTCAGGCTACAAACAAACCGGCATAGTATAAAGTATGAAAAGCTTGCTTACAATAGTAAGTGAATTATAAGCAAAATGCCGTTCATTGGGTGCAGTTGTCCGCGCTCTCAATGCATGATCGGTGTCACCGGTTCAACAATATCATGATGCATCTGCCCAAATAATCTGTCTTCTTCTTAACTTCAACCACAGATTATCTCTTTCACCTTCTTCTGATAACTCTCGTTTTGCTACTCTTAGCCAATACCCTGCATAATACAATATCATAGTAATAGCCTTCCCACAACTGCCTGTAATTGGTCCAAAGGTTTGACCTCTCCAAACACGTGTTTTCACACAGCAAAGAAATTCAACCAGAGACTTAGACCTCCTGTTTTGGTAGGACCAAATTTTGGTTCTTTGGTCTAAAACGTCCAGCGCAACTTTCACACCCACTATTTTGGTCATTTATAAGTTGTATTGGAACAAACTGAAATGTCTGAACCAACTCACTCCACCTTCCCACTGACCATACAAGGTTTTTGTGAGAGCGACCAGATTTTACTGCCCATATCTCCACATAACCACTGACTTTGTTTTGGGGAGTTGGAAGAACATCATCGGTAGACCCAAATTTGATGTGATTTGGATCCAATACCCATGAGTCTTGTCTGTCTTTAGTTGACATCTCACCATTTCTCAAACTGTCTAGGTGTGTTTGAAACAGCTGAACATTTTTTTACTTGTTCAAGCTCACCTTGAAGTTGATCCAAAAGCTAGCACAGTAGACCAGTCCACAATGCCATGTAGAGCACTTGTGAGGTGTAGTAGTCGGTGTTACTTATTCTACCACCTTCCAGTGCCAAAGTCAAGCAAATTTCGAGTCGTTTTAGCTGTATACAAGTATACTGTGACACAAAATGACACTGTAACAATTTCAGAGGATATATACATTTAGAGGTAAATTATTCAGTGTTTTTATAAATGGTGTGACTTTTGGGTGATAGAATATATCACTGCTGCATTAGCATAGTTCAGGTATCACCAAATGGCGGACCGCGGTCCGGATCCGGACCCGAACGCCGTCCTGTCCGGACCCAATCACATTCCTGATTAACTGGATACGGACCCAAATGCCAAAAAATTTTTAACGGGAGACTATATTTTAAACCGGAGAATTTATTTTCAGACGAGTGTTACGTTCACCACCCATTTGAGTGTTACGTTCGCCCCCCCGCTCAACAACTTTCGTTCGCCACCCCCCCCCCCCCCCCCCCCCCGCTCAACAACTTTCTTTCGTTCGCCACCGCGGACCCGGACCTAAGGTCTGAGCTATCTGCCAAAAATGGACCGCGGAGAGATTTAATTGATTACCCCTGGCATAGTTAAATACCTACCAGACGGTGCAGATGTGGTTGTGTGTATGTGAATGGGTGAGCCCTTCATGATGACACATAACTATAATGCTTACAGGTAAGGCTCCATAGCTCAGTGGTTAGAGCACTGGTCTTGTAAACCAGGGGTCGCGAGTTCAATTCTCGCTGGGGCCTTTAGGAACTTTTGAGGTCAGAAAAGAGGACATCCAAAGAAAGGTCAGTCTACAAACAAACCGGCATAGTATAAAGTATGAAAAGCTTGCTTACAATAGTAAGTGAATTATAAGCAAAATGCCGTTCATTGGGCGCAGTTGTCCGCACTCTCCATGCATGATCGGTGTCACCTGTTCAACAATATCATGATGCATCTGCCCAAATAATCTGTCTTCTTCTTGACTTCAACCAAAGATTATCTCTTTCACCTTCTTCTGATAACTCTCGTTTTGCTACTCTTAGCCAATACCCTGCATAATACAATATCATAGTCATAGCCTTCCCACAACTGCCTGTAATTGGTCCAAAGGTTTGACCTATCCAAACACGTGTTTTCACACAGCAAAGAAATTCAACCATAGACTTAGACCTGCTGTTTTGGTAGGACCAAATTTTGGTTCTTTGGTCTAAAACGTCCAGCGCAACTTTCACACCCACTATTTTGGTCATTTATAAGTTGTATTGGAACAAACTGAAATGTCTGAACCAACTCACTCCACCTTCCCACTGACCATACAAGGTTTTTGTGAGAGCGACCAGATTTTACTGCCCATATCTCCACATAACCACTGACTTTGTTTTGGGGAGTTGGAAGAACATCATCGGTAGACCCAAATTTGATGTGATTTGGATCCAATACCCATGAGTCTTGTCTGTCTTTAGTTGACATCTCACCATTTCTCAAACTGTCTAGGTGTGTTTGAAACAGCTGAACATTTTTTGACTTGTTCAAGCTCACCTTGAAGTTGATCCAAAAGCTAGCACAGTAGACCAGTCCACAATGCCATGTAGAGCACTTGTGAGGTGTAGTAGTCGGTGTTACTTATTCTACCACCTTCCAGTGCCAAAGTCAAGCAAATTTCGAGACGTTTTAACTGTATACAAGTATACTGTGACACAAAATGACACTGTAACAATTTCAGAGGATATATACATTTAGAGGTAAATTATTCAGTGTTTTTATAAATGGTGTGACTTTTGGGTGATAGAATATATCACTGCTGCATTAGCATAGTTAAATACCTACCAGACGGTGCAGATGTGGTTGTGTGTATGTGAATGGGTGAGCCCTTCATGATGACACATAACTATAACGCTTACAGGTAAGGCTCCATAGCTCAGTGGTTAGAGCACTGGTCTTGTAAACCAGGGGTCGCGAGTTCAATTCTCGCTGGGGCCTTTAGGAACTTTTGAGGTCAGAAAAGAGGACATCCAAAGAAAGGTCAGTCTACAAACAAACCGGCATAGTATAAAGTATGAAAAGCTTGCTTACAATAGTAAGTGAATTATAAGCAAAATGCTGTTCATTGGGCGCAGTTGTCCGCACTCTCCATGCATGATCGGTGTCACCTGTTCAACAATATCATGATGCATCTGCCCAAATAATCTGTCTTCTTCTTGACTTCAACCAAAGATTATCTCTTTCACCTTCTTCTGATAACTCTCGTTTTGCTACTCTTAGCCAATACCCTGCATAATACAATATCATAGTCATAGCCTTCCCACAACTGCCTGTAATTGGTCCAAAGGTTTGACCTATCCAAACACGTGTTTTCACACAGCAAAGAAATTCAACCATAGACTTAGACCTGCTGTTTTGGTAGGACCAAATTTTGGTTCTTTGGTCTAAAACGTCCAGCGCAACTTTCACACCCACTATTTTGGTCATTTATAAGTTGTATTGGAACAAACTGAAATGTCTGAACCAACTCACTCCACCTTCCCACTGACCATACAAGGTTTTTGTGAGAGCGACCAGATTTTACTGCCCATATCTCCACATAACCACTGACTTTGTTTTGGGGAGTTGGAAGAACATCATCGGTAGACCCAAATTTGATGTGATTTGGATCCAATACCCATGAGTCTTGTCTGTCTTTAGTTGACATCTCACCATTTCTCAAACTGTCTAGGTGTGTTTGAAACAGCTGAACATTTTTTGACTTGTTCAAGCTCACCTTGAAGTTGATCCAAAAGCTAGCACAGTAGACCAGTCCACAATGCCATGTAGAGCACTTGTGAGGTGTAGTAGTCGGTGTTACTTATTCTACCACCTTCCAGTGCCAAAGTCAAGCAAATTTCGAGTCGTTTTAGCTGTATACAAGTATACTGTGACACAAAATGACACTGTAACAATTTCAGAGGATATATACATTTAGAGGTAAATTATTCAGTGTTTTTATAAATGGTGTGACTTTTGGGTGATATATTATATCACTGCTGCATTAGCATAGTTAAATACCTACCAGACGGTGCAGATGTGGTTGTGTGTATGTGAATGGGTGAGCCCTTCATGATGACACATAACTATAATGCTTACAGGTAAGGCTCCATAGCTCAGTGGTTAGAGCACTGGTCTTGTAAACCAGGGGTCGCGAGTTCAATTCTCGCTGGGGCCTTTAGGAACTTTTGAGGTCAGAAAAGAGGACATCCAAAGAAAGGTCAGTCTACAAACAAACCGGCATAGTATAAAGTATGAAAAGCTTGCTTACAATAGTAAGTGAATTATAAGCAAAATGCCGTTCATTGGGCGCAGTTGTCCGCACTCTCCATGCATGATCGGTGTCACCTGTTCAACAATATCATGATGCATCTGCCCAAATAATCTGTCTTCTTCTTGACTTCAACCAAAGATTATCTCTTTCACCTTCTTCTGATAACTCTCGTTTTGCTACTCTTAGCCAATACCCTGCATAATACAATATCATAGTCATAGCCTTCCCACAACTGCCTGTAATTGGTCCAAAGGTTTGACCTATCCAAACACGTGTTTTCACACAGCAAAGAAATTCAACCATAGACTTAGACCTCCTGTTTTGGTAGGACCAAATTTTGGTTCTTTGGTCTAAAACGTCCAGCGCAACTTTCACACCCACTATTTTGGTCATTTATAAGTTGTATTGGAACAAACTGAAATGTCTGAACCAACTCACTCCACCTTCCCACTGACCATACAAGGTTTTTGTGAGAGCGACCAGATTTTACTGCCCATATCTCCACATAACCACTGACTTTGTTTTGGGGAGTTGGAAGAACATCATCGGTAGACCCAAATTTGATGTGATTTGGATCCAATACCCATGAGTCTTGTCTGTCTTTAGTTGACATCTCACCATTTCTCAAACTGTCTAGGTGTGTTTGAAACAGCTGAACATTTTTTGACTTGTTCAAGCTCACCTTGAAGTTGATCCAAAAGCTAGCACAGTAGACCAGTCCACAATGCCATGTAGAGCACTTGTGAGGTGTAGTAGTCGGTGTTACTTATTCTACCACCTTCCAGTGCCAAAGTCAAGCAAATTTCGAGTCGTTTTAGCTGTATACAAGTATACTGTGACACAAAATGACACTGTAACAATTTCAGAGGATATATACATTTAGAGGTAAATTATTCAGTGTTTTTATAAATGGTGTGACTTTTGGGTGATAGAATATATCACTGCTGCATTAGCATAGTTAAATACCTACCAGACGGTGCAGATGTGGTTGTGTGTATGTGAATGGGTGAGCCCTTCATGATGACACATAACTATAATGCTTACAGGTAAGGCTCCATAGCTCAGTGGTTAGAGCACTGGTCTTGTAAACCAGGGGTCGCGAGTTCAATTCTCGCTGGGGCCTTTAGGAACTTTTGAGGTCAGAAAAGAGGACATCCAAAGAAAGGTCAGTCTACAAACAAACCGGCATAGTATAAAGTATGAAAAGCTTGCTTACAATAGTAAGTGAATTATAAGCAAAATGCCGTTCATTGGGCGCAGTTGTCCGCACTCTCCATGCATGATCGGTGTCACCTGTTCAACAATATCATGATGCATCTGCCCAAATAATCTGTCTTCTTCTTGACTTCAACCAAAGATTATCTCTTTCACCTTCTTCTGATAACTCTCGTTTTGCTACTCTTAGCCAATACCCTGCATAATACAATATCATAGTCATAGCCTTCCCACAACTGCCTGTAATTGGTCCAAAGGTTTGACCTATCCAAACACGTGTTTTCACACAGCAAAGAAATTCAACCATAGACTTAGACCTCCTGTTTTGGTAGGACCAAATTTTGGTTCTTTGGTCTAAAACGTCCAGCGCAACTTTCACACCCACTATTTTGGTCATTTATAAGTTGTATTGGAACAAACTGAAATGTCTGAACCAACTCACTCCACCTTCCCACTGACCATACAAGGTTTTTGTGAGAGCGACCAGATTTTACTGCCCATATCTCCACATAACCACTGACTTTGTTTTGGGGAGTTGGAAGAACATCATCGGTAGACCCAAATTTGATGTGATTTGGATCCAATACCCATGAGTCTTGTCTGTCTTTAGTTGACATCTCACCATTTCTCAAACTGTCTAGGTGTGTTTGAAACAGCTGAACATTTTTTGACTTGTTCAAGCTCACCTTGAAGTTGATCCAAAAGCTAGCACAGTAGACCAGTCCACAATGCCATGTAGAGCACTTGTGAGGTGTAGTAGTCGGTGTTACTTATTCTACCACCTTCCAGTGCCAAAGTCAAGCAAATTTCGAGTCGTTTTAGCTGTATACAAGTATACTGTGACACAAAATGACACTGTAACAATTTCAGAGGATATATACATTTAGAGGTAAATTATTCAGTGTTTTTATAAATGGTGTGACTTTTGGGTGATAGAATATATCACTGCTGCATTAGCATAGTTAAATACCTACCAGACGGTGCAGATGTGGTTGTGTGTATGTGAATGGGTGAGCCCTTCATGATGACACATAACTATAACGCTTACAGGTAAGGCTCCATAGCTCAGTGGTTAGAGCACTGGTCTTGTAAACCAGGGGTCGCGAGTTCAATTCTCGCTGGGGCCTTTAGGAACTTTTGAGGTCAGAAAAGAGGACATCCAAAGAAAGGTCAGTCTACAAACAAACCGGCATAGTATAAAGTATGAAAAGCTTGCTTACAATAGTAAGTGAATTATAAGCAAAATGCCGTTCATTGGGCGCAGTTGTCCGCACTCTCCATGCATGATCGGTGTCACCTGTTCAACAATATCATGATGCATCTGCCCAAATAATCTGTCTTCTTCTTGACTTCAACCAAAGATTATCTCTTTCACCTTCTTCTGATAACTCTCGTTTTGCTACTCTTAGCCAATACCCTGCATAATACAATATCATAGTCATAGCCTTCCCACAACTGCCTGTAATTGGTCCAAAGGTTTGACCTATCCAAACACGTGTTTTCACACAGCAAAGAAATTCAACCATAGACTTAGACCTCCTGTTTTGGTAGGACCAAATTTTGGTTCTTTGGTCTAAAACGTCCAGCGCAACTTTCACACCCACTATTTTGGTCATTTATAAGTTGTATTGGAACAAACTGAAATGTCTGAACCAACTCACTCCACCTTCCCACTGACCATACAAGGTTTTTGTGAGAGCGACCAGATTTTACTGCCCATATCTCCACATAACCACTGACTTTGTTTTGGGGAGTTGGAAGAACATCATCGGTAGACCCAAATTTGATGTGATTTGGATCCAATACCCATGAGTCTTGTCTGTCTTTAGTTGACATCTCACCATTTCTCAAACTGTCTAGGTGTGTTTGAAACAGCTGAACATTTTTTGACTTGTTCAAGCTCACCTTGAAGTTGATCCAAAAGCTAGCACAGTAGACCAGTCCACAATGCCATGTAGAGCACTTGTGAGGTGTAGTAGTCGGTGTTACTTATTCTACCACCTTCCAGTGCCAAAGTCAAGCAAATTTCGAGTCGTTTTAGCTGTATACAAGTATACTGTGACACAAAATGACACTGTAACAATTTCAGAGGATATATACATTTAGAGGTAAATTATTCAGTGTTTTTATAAATGGTGTGACTTTTGGGTGATATATTATATCACTGCTGCATTAGCATAGTTAAATACCTACCAGACGGTGCAGATGTGGTTGTGTGTATGTGAATGGGTGAGCCCTTCATGATGACACATAACTATAATGCTTACAGGTAAGGCTCCATAGCTCAGTGGTTAGAGCACTGGTCTTGTAAACCAGGGGTCGCGAGTTCAATTCTCGCTGGGGCCTTTAGGAACTTTTGAGGTCAGAAAAGAGGACATCCAAAGAAAGGTCAGTCTACAAACAAACCGGCATAGTATAAAGTATGAAAAGCTTGCTTACAATAGTAAGTGAATTATAAGCAAAATGCCGTTCATTGGGCGCAGTTGTCCGCACTCTCCATGCATGATCGGTGTCACCTGTTCAACAATATCATGATGCATCTGCCCAAATAATCTGTCTTCTTCTTGACTTCAACCAAAGATTATCTCTTTCACCTTCTTCTGATAACTCTCGTTTTGCTACTCTTAGCCAATACCCTGCATAATACAATATCATAGTCATAGCCTTCCCACAACTGCCTGTAATTGGTCCAAAGGTTTGACCTATCCAAACACGTGTTTTCACACAGCAAAGAAATTCAACCATAGACTTAGACCTCCTGTTTTGGTAGGACCAAATTTTGGTTCTTTGGTCTAAAACGTCCAGCGCAACTTTCACACCCACTATTTTGGTCATTTATAAGTTGTATTGGAACAAACTGAAATGTCTGAACCAACTCACTCCACCTTCCCACTGACCATACAAGGTTTTTGTGAGAGCGACCAGATTTTACTGCCCATATCTCCACATAACCACTGACTTTGTTTTGGGGAGTTGGAAGAACATCATCGGTAGACCCAAATTTGATGTGATTTGGATCCAATACCCATGAGTCTTGTCTGTCTTTAGTTGACATCTCACCATTTCTCAAACTGTCTAGGTGTGTTTGAAACAGCTGAACATTTTTTGACTTGTTCAAGCTCACCTTGAAGTTGATCCAAAAGCTAGCACAGTAGACCAGTCCACAATGCCATGTAGAGCACTTGTGAGGTGTAGTAGTCGGTGTTACTTATTCTACCACCTTCCAGTGCCAAAGTCAAGCAAATTTCGAGTCGTTTTAGCTGTATACAAGTATACTGTGACACAAAATGACACTGTAACAATTTCAGAGGATATATACATTTAGAGGTAAATTATTCAGTGTTTTTATAAATGGTGTGACTTTTGGGTGATAGAATATATCACTGCTGCATTAGCATAGTTAAATACCTACCAGACGGTGCAGATGTGGTTGTGTGTATGTGAATGGGTGAGCCCTTCATGATGACACATAACTATAATGCTTACAGGTAAGGCTCCATAGCTCAGTGGTTAGAGCACTGGTCTTGTAAACCAGGGGTTGCGAGTTCAATTCTCGCTGGGGCCTTTAGGAACTTTTGAGGTCAGAAAAGAGGACATCCAAAGAAAGGTCAGTCTACAAACAAACCGGCATAGTATAAAGTATGAAAAGCTTGCTTACAATAGTAAGTGAATTATAAGCAAAATGCTGTTCATTGGGCGCAGTTGTCCGCACTCTCCATGCATGATCGGTGTCACCTGTTCAACAATATCATGATGCATCTGCCCAAATAATCTGTCTTCTTCTTGACTTCAACCAAAGATTATCTCTTTCACCTTCTTCTGATAACTCTCGTTTTGCTACTCTTAGCCAATACCCTGCATAATACAATATCATAGTCATAGCCTTCCCACAACTGCCTGTAATTGGTCCAAAGGTTTGACCTATCCAAACACGTGTTTTCACACAGCAAAGAAATTCAACCATAGACTTAGACCTCCTGTTTTGGTAGGACCAAATTTTGGTTCTTTGGTCTAAAACGTCCAGCGCAACTTTCACACCCACTATTTTGGTCATTTATAAGTTGTATTGGAACAAACTGAAATGTCTGAACCAACTCACTCCACCTTCCCACTGACCATACAAGGTTTTTGTGAGAGCGACCAGATTTTACTGCCCATATCTCCACATAACCACTGACTTTGTTTTGGGGAGTTGGAAGAACATCATCGGTAGATCCAAATTTGATGTGATTTGGATCCAATACCCATGAGTCTTGTCTGTCTTTAGTTGACATCTCACCATTTCTCAAACTGTCTAGGTGTGTTTGAAACAGCTGAACATTTTTTGACTTGTTCAAGCTCACCTTGAAGTTGATCCAAAAGCTAGCACAGTAGACCAGTCCACAATGCCATGTAGAGCACTTGTGAGGTGTAGTAGTCGGTGTTACTTATTCTACCACCTTCCAGTGCCAAAGTCAAGCAAATTTCGAGTCGTTTTAGCTGTATACAAGTATACTGTGACACAAAATGACACTGTAACAATTTCAGAGGATATATACATTTAGAGGTAAATTATTCAGTGTTTTTATAAATGGTGTGACTTTTGGGTGATAGAATATATCACTGCTGCATTAGCATAGTTAAATACCTACCAGACGGTGCAGATGTGGTTGTGTGTATGTGAATGGGTGAGCCCTTCATGATGACACATAACTATAACGCTTACAGGTAAGGCTCCATAGCTCAGTGGTTAGAGCACTGGTCTTGTAAACCAGGGGTCGCGAGTTCAATTCTCGCTGGGGCCTTTAGGAACTTTTGAGGTCAGAAAAGAGGACATCCAAAGAAAGGTCAGGCTACAAACAAACCGGCATAGTATAAAGTATGAAAAGCTTGCTTACTAGAGTAAGTGAATTATAAGCAAAATGCCGTTCATTGGGCGCAGTTGTCCGCGCTCTCAATGCATGATCGGTGTCACCGGTTCAACAATATCATGATGCATCTGCCCAAATAATCTGTCTTCTTCTTGACTTCAACCACAGATTATCTCTTTCACCTTCTTCTGATAACTCTCGTTTTGCTACTCTTAGCCAATACCCTGCATAATACAATATCATAGTAATAGCCTTCCCACAACTGCCTGTAATTGGTACAAAGGTGTGACCTCTCCAAACACGTGTTTTCACACAGAAAAGAAATTCAACCAGAGACTTAGACCTCCTGTTTTGGTAGGACCAAATTTTGGTTCTTTGGTCTAAAACGTCCAGCGCAACTTTCACACCCACTATTTTGGTCATTTATAAGTTGTATTGGAACAAACTGAAATGTCTGAACCAACTCACTCCACCTTCCCACTGACCATACAAGGTTTTTGTGAGAGCGACCAGATTTTACTGTCCATATCTCCACATAACCACTGACTTTGTTTTGGGGAGTTGGAAGAACATCATCGGTAGACCCAAATTTGATGTGATTTGGATCCAATACCCATGAGTCTTGTCTGTCTTTAGTTGACATCTCACCATTTCTCAAACTGTCTAGGTGTGTTTGAAACAGCTGAACATTTTTTTACTTGTTCAAGCTCACCTTGAAGTTGATCCAAAAGCTAGCACAGTAGACCAGTCCACAATGCCATGTAGAGCACTTGTGAGGTGTAGTAGTCGGTGTTACTTATTCTACCACCTTCCAGTGCCAAAGTCAAGCAAATTTCGAGTCGTTTTAGCTGTATACAAGTATACTGTGACACAAAATGACACTGTAACAATTTCAGAGGATATATACATTTAGAGGTAAATTATTCAGTGTTTTTATAAATGGTGTGACTTTTGGGTGATATAATATATCAGTGCTGCATTAGCATAGTTAAATACCTACCAGACGGTGCAGATGTGGTTGTGTGTATGTGAATGGGTGAGCCCTTCATGATGACACATAACTATAACGCTTACAGGTAAGGCTCCATAGCTCAGTGGTTAGAGCACTGGTCTTGTAAACCAGGGGTCGCGAGTTCAATTCTCGCTGGGGCCTTTAGGAACTTTTGAGGTCAGAAAAGAGGACATCCAAAGAGAGGTCAGGCTACAAACAAACCGGCATAGTATAAAGTATGAAAAGCTTGCTTACAATAGTAAGTGAATTATAAGCAAAATGCCGTTCATTGGGCGCAGTTGTCCGCGCTCTCAATGCATGATCGGTGTCACCGGTTCAACAATATCATGATGCATCTGCCCAAATAATCTGTCTTCTTCTTGACTTCAACCACAGATTATCTCTTTCACCTTCTTCTGATAACTCTCGTTTTGCTACTCTTAGCCAATACCCTGCATAATACAATATCATAGTAATAGCCTTCCCACAACTGCCTGTAATTGGTCCAAAGGTTTGACCTCTCCAAACACGTGTTTTCACACAGCAAAGAAAGTCAACCAGAGACTTAGACCTCCTGTTTTGGTAGGACCAAATTTTGGTTCTTTGGTCTAAAACGTCCAGCGCAACTTTCACACCCACTATTTTGGTCATTTATAAGTTGTATTGGAACAAACTGAAATGTCTGAACCAACTCACTCCACCTTCCCACTGACCATACAAGGTTTTTGTGAGAGCGACCAGATTTTACTGCCCATATCTCCACATAACCACTGACTTTGTTTTGGGGAGTTGGAAGAACATCATCGGTAGACCCAAATTTGATGTGATTTGGATCCAATACCCATGAGTCTTGTCTGTCTTTAGTTGACATCTCACCATTTCTCAAACTGTCTAGGTGTGTTTGAAACAGCTGAACATTTTTTGACTTGTTCAAGCTCACCTTGAAGTTGATCCAAAAGCTAGCACAGTAGACCAGTCCACAATGCCATGTAGAGCACTTGTGAGGTGTAGTAGTCGGTGTTACTTATTCTACCACCTTCCAGTGCCAAAGTCAAGCAAATTTCGAGTCGTTTTAGCTGTATACAAGTATACTGTGACACAGAATGACACTGTAACAATTTCAGAGGATATATACATTTAGAGGTAAATTATTCAGTGTTTTTATAAATGGTGTGACTTTTGGGTGATATAATATATCACTGCTGCATTAGCATAGTTAAATACCTACCAGACGGTGCAGATGTGGTTGTGTGTATGTGAATGGGTGAGCCCTTCATGATGACACATAACTATAACGCTTACAGGTAAGGCTCCATAGCTCAGTGGTTAGAGCACTGGTCTTGTAAACCAGGGGTCGCGAGTTCAATTCTTGCTGGGGCCTTTAGGAACTTTTGAGGTCAGAAAAGAGGACATCCAAAGAAAGGTCAGTCTACAAACAAACCGGCATAGTATAAAGTATGAAAAGCTTGCTTACAATAGTAAGTGAATTATAAGCAAAATGCCGTTCATTGGGCGCAGTTGTCCGCACTCTCCATGCATGATCGGTGTCACCTGTTCAACAATATCATGATGCATCTGCCCAAATAATCTGTCTTCTTCTTGACTTCAACCAAAGATTATCTCTTTCACCTTCTTCTGATAACTCTCGTTTTGCTACTCTTAGCCAATACCCTGCATAATACAATATCATAGTCATAGCCTTCCCACAACTGCCTGTAATTGGTCCAAAGGTTTGACCTATCCAAACACGTGTTTTCACACAGCAAAGAAATTCAACCATAGACTTAGACCTCCTGTTTTGGTAGGACCAAATTTTGGTTCTTTGGTCTAAAACGTCCAGCGCAACTTTCACACCCACTATTTTGGTCATTTATAAGTTGTATTGGAACAAACTGAAATGTCTGAACCAACTCACTCCACCTTCCCACTGACCATACAAGGTTTTTGTGAGAGCGACCAGATTTTACTGCCCATATCTCCACATAACCACTGACTTTGTTTTGGGGAGTTGGAAGAACATTATCGGTAGATCCAAATTTGATGTGATTTGGATCCAATACCCATGAGTCTTGTCTGTCTTTAGTTGACATCTCACCATTTCTCAAACTGTCTAGGTGTGTTTGAAACAGCTGAACATTTTTTTACTTGTTCAAGCTCACCTTGAAGTTGATCCAAAAGCTAGCACAGTAGACCAGTCCACAATGCCATGTAGAGCACTTGTGAGGTGTAGTAGTCGGTGTTACTTATTCTACCACCTTCCAGTGCCAAAGTCAAGCAAATTTCGAGTCGTTTTAGCTGTATACAAGTATACTGTGACACAAAATGACACTGTAACAATTTCAGAGGATATATACATTTAGAGGTAAATTATTCAGTGTTTTTATAAATGGTGTGACTTTTGGGTGATAGAATATATTACTGTTGCATTAGCATAGTTAAATACCTACCAGACGGTGCAGATGTGGTTGTGTGTATGTGAATGGGTGAGCCCTTCATGATGACACATAACTATAATGCTTACAGGTAAGGCTCCATAGCTCAGTGGTTAGAGCACTGGTCTTGTAAACCAGGGGTTGCGAGTTCAATTCTCGCTGGGTCCTTTAGGAACTTTTGAGGTCAGAAAAGAGGACATCCAAAGAAAGGTCAGTCTACAAACAAACCGGCATAGTATAAAGTATGAAAAGCTTGCTTACAATAGTAAGTGAATTATAAGCAAAATGCTGTTCATTGGGCGCAGTTGTCCGCACTCTCCATGCATGATCGGTGTCACCTGTTCAACAATATCATGATGCATCTGCCCAAATAATCTGTCTTCTTCTTGACTTCAACCAAAGATTATCTCTTTCACCTTCTTCTGATAACTCTCGTTTTGCTACTCTTAGCCAATACCCTGCATAATACAATATCATAGTCATAGCCTTCCCACAACTGCCTGTAATTGGTCCAAAGGTTTGACCTATCCAAACACGTGTTTTCACACAGCAAAGAAATTCAACCATAGACTTAGACCTCCTGTTTTGGTAGGACCAAATTTTGGTTCTTTGGTCTAAAACGTCCAGCGCAACTTTCACACCCACTATTTTGGTCATTTATAAGTTGTATTGGAACAAACTGAAATGTCTGAACCAACTCACTCCACCTTCCCACTGACCATACAAGGTTTTTTGTGAGAGCGACCAGATTTTACTGCCCATATCTCCACATAACCACTGACTTTGTTTTGGGGAGTTGGAAGAACATCATCGGTAGATCCAAATTTGATGTGATTTGGATCCAATACCCATGAGTCTTGTCTGTCTTTAGTTGACATCTCACCATTTCTCAAACTGTCTAGGTGTGTTTGAAACAGCTGAACATTTTTTTACTTGTTCAAGCTCACCTTGAAGTTGATCCAAAAGCTAGCACAGTAGACCAGTCCACAATGCCATGTAGAGCACTTGTGAGGTGTAGTAGTCGGTGTTACTTATTCTACCACCTTCCAGTGCCAAAGTCAAGCAAATTTCGAGTCGTTTTAGCTGTATACAAGTATACTGTGACACAAAATGACACTGTAACAATTTCAGAGGATATATACATTTAGAGGTAAATTATTCAGTGTTTTTATAAATGGTGTGACTTTTGGGTGATAGAATATATCACTGCTGCATTAGCATAGTTAAATACCTACCAGACGGTGCAGATGTGGTTGTGTGTATGTGAATGGGTGAGCCCTTCATGATGACACATAACTATAACGCTTACAGGTAAGGCTCCATAGCTCAGTGGTTAGAGCACTGGTCTTGTAAACCAGGGGTCGCGAGTTCAATTCTCGCTGGGGCCTTTAGGAACTTTTGAGGTCAGAAAAGAGGACATCCAAAGAAAGGTCAGGCTACAAACAAACCGGCATAGTATAAAGTATGAAAAGCTTGCTTACAATAGTAAGTGAATTATAAGCAAAATGCCGTTCATTGGGCGCAGTTGTCCGCGCTCTCAATGCATGATCGGTGTCACCGGTTCAACAATATCATGATGCATCTGCCCAAATAATCTGTCTTCTTCTTGACTTCAACCACAGATTATCTCTTTCACCTTCTTTTGATAACTCTCGTTTTGCTACTCTTAGCCAATACCCTGCATAATACAATATCATAGTAATAGCCTTCCCACAACTGCCTGTAATTGGTCCAAAGGTTTGACCTCTCCAAACACGTGTTTTCACACAGCAAAGAAAGTCAACCAGAGACTTAGACCTCCTGTTTTGGTAGGACCAAATTTTGGTTCTTTGGTCTAAAACGTCCAGCGCAACTTTCACACCCACTATTTTGGTCATTTATAAGTTGTATTGGAACAAACTGAAATGTCTGAACCAACTCACTCCACCTTCCCACTGACCATACAAGGTTTTTGTGAGAGCGACCAGATTTTACTGCCCATATCTCCACATAACCACTGACTTTGTTTTGGGGAGTTGGAAGAACATCATCGGTAGACCCAAATTTGATGTGATTTGGATCCAATACCCATGAGTCTTGTCTGTCTTTAGTTGACATCTCACCATTTCTCAAACTGTCTAGGTGTGTTTGAAACAGCTGAACATTTTTTGACTTGTTCAAGCTCACCTTGAAGTTGATCCAAAAGCTAGCACAGTAGACCAGTCCACAATGCCATGTAGAGCACTTGTGAGGTGTAGTAGTCGGTGTTACTTATTCTACCACCTTCCAGTGCCAAAGTCAAGCAAATTTCGAGTCGTTTTAGCTGTATACAAGTATACTGTGACACAGAATGACACTGTAACAATTTCAGAGGATATATACATTTAGAGGTAAATTATTCAGTGTTTTTATAAATGGTGTGACTTTTGGGTGATATAATATATCACTGCTGCATTAGCATAGTTAAATACCTACCAGACGGTGCAGATGTGGTTGTGTGTATGTGAATGGGTGAGCCCTTCATGATGACACATAACTATAACGCTTACAGGTAAGGCTCCATAGCTCAGTGGTTAGAGCACTGGTCTTGTAAACCAGGGGTCGCGAGTTCAATTCTCGCTGGGGCCTTTAGGAACTTTTGAGGTCAGAAAAGAGGACATCCAAAGAAAGGTCAGGCTACAAACAAACCGGCATAGTATAAAGTATGAAAAGCTTGCTTACAATAGTAAGTGAATTATAAGCAAAATGCCGTTCATTGGGCGCAGTTGTCCGCGCTCTCAATGCATGATCGGTGTCACCGGTTCAACAATATCATGATGCATCTGCCCAAATAATCTGTCTTCTTCTTGACTTCAACCACAGATTATCTCTTTCACCTTCTTCTGATAACTCTCGTTTTGCTACTCTTAGCCAATACCCTGCATAATACAATATCATAGTAATAGCCTTCCCACAACTGCCTGTAATTGGTACAAAGGTGTGACCTCTCCAAACACGTGTTTTCACACAGAAAAGAAATTCAACCAGAGACTTAGACCTCCTGTTTTGGTAGGACCAAATTTTGGTTCTTTGGTCTAAAACGTCCAGCGCAACTTTCACACCCACTATTTTGGTCATTTATAAGTTGTATTGGAACAAACTGAAATGTCTGAACCAACTCACTCCACCTTCCCACTGACCATACAAGGTTTTTGTGAGAGCGACCAGATTTTACTGTCCATATCTCCACATAACCACTGACTTTGTTTTGGGGAGTTGGAAGAACATCATCGGTAGACCCAAATTTGATGTGATTTGGATCCAATACCCATGAGTCTTGTCTGTCTTTAGTTGACATCTCACCATTTCTCAAACTGTCTAGGTGTGTTTGAAACAGCTGAACATTTTTTTACTTGTTCAAGCTCACCTTGAAGTTGATCCAAAAGCTAGCACAGTAGACCAGTCCACAATGCCATGTAGAGCACTTGTGAGGTGTAGTAGTCGGTGTTACTTATTCTACCACCTTCCAGTGCCAAAGTCAAGCAAATTTCGAGTCGTTTTAGCTGTATACAAGTATACTGTGACACAAAATGACACTGTAACAATTTCAGAGGATATATACATTTAGAGGTAAATTATTCAGTGTTTTTATAAATGGTGTGACTTTTGGGTGATATAATATATCAGTGCTGCATTAGCATAGTTAAATACCTACCAGACGGTGCAGATGTGGTTGTGTGTATGTGAATGGGTGAGCCCTTCATGATGACACATAACTATAACGCTTACAGGTAAGGCTCCATAGCTCAGTGGTTAGAGCACTGGTCTTGTAAACCAGGGGTCGCGAGTTCAATTCTCGCTGGGGCCTTTAGGAACTTTTGAGGTCAGAAAAGAGGACATCCAAAGAGAGGTCAGGCTACAAACAAACCGGCATAGTATAAAGTATGAAAAGCTTGCTTACAATAGTAAGTGAATTATAAGCAAAATGCCGTTCATTGGGCGCAGTTGTCCGCGCTCTCAATGCATGATCGGTGTCACCGGTTCAACAATATCATGATGCATCTGCCCAAATAATCTGTCTTCTTCTTGACTTCAACCACAGATTATCTCTTTCACCTTCTTCTGATAACTCTCGTTTTGCTACTCTTAGCCAATACCCTGCATAATACAATATCATAGTAATAGCCTTCCCACAACTGCCTGTAATTGGTCCAAAGGTTTGACCTCTCCAAACACGTGTTTTCACACAGCAAAGAAAGTCAACCAGAGACTTAGACCTCCTGTTTTGGTAGGACCAAATTTTGGTTCTTTGGTCTAAAACGTCCAGCGCAACTTTCACACCCACTATTTTGGTCATTTATAAGTTGTATTGGAACAAACTGAAATGTCTGAACCAACTCACTCCACCTTCCCACTGACCATACAAGGTTTTTGTGAGAGCGACCAGATTTTACTGCCCATATCTCCACATAACCACTGACTTTGTTTTGGGGAGTTGGAAGAACATCATCGGTAGACCCAAATTTGATGTGATTTGGATCCAATACCCATGAGTCTTGTCTGTCTTTAGTTGACATCTCACCATTTCTCAAACTGTCTAGGTGTGTTTGAAACAGCTGAACATTTTTTGACTTGTTCAAGCTCACCTTGAAGTTGATCCAAAAGCTAGCACAGTAGACCAGTCCACAATGCCATGTAGAGCACTTGTGAGGTGTAGTAGTCGGTGTTACTTATTCTACCACCTTCCAGTGCCAAAGTCAAGCAAATTTCGAGTCGTTTTAGCTGTATACAAGTATACTGTGACACAGAATGACACTGTAACAATTTCAGAGGATATATACATTTAGAGGTAAATTATTCAGTGTTTTTATAAATGGTGTGACTTTTGGGTGATATAATATATCACTGCTGCATTAGCATAGTTAAATACCTACCAGACGGTGCAGATGTGGTTGTGTGTATGTGAATGGGTGAGCCCTTCATGATGACACATAACTATAACGCTTACAGGTAAGGCTCCATAGCTCAGTGGTTAGAGCACTGGTCTTGTAAACCAGGGGTCGCGAGTTCAATTCTTGCTGGGGCCTTTAGGAACTTTTGAGGTCAGAAAAGAGGACATCCAAAGAAAGGTCAGTCTACAAACAAACCGGCATAGTATAAAGTATGAAAAGCTTGCTTACAATAGTAAGTGAATTATAAGCAAAATGCCGTTCATTGGGCGCAGTTGTCCGCACTCTCCATGCATGATCGGTGTCACCTGTTCAACAATATCATGATGCATCTGCCCAAATAATCTGTCTTCTTCTTGACTTCAACCAAAGATTATCTCTTTCACCTTCTTCTGATAACTCTCGTTTTGCTACTCTTAGCCAATACCCTGCATAATACAATATCATAGTCATAGCCTTCCCACAACTGCCTGTAATTGGTCCAAAGGTTTGACCTATCCAAACACGTGTTTTCACACAGCAAAGAAATTCAACCATAGACTTAGACCTCCTGTTTTGGTAGGACCAAATTTTGGTTCTTTGGTCTAAAACGTCCAGCGCAACTTTCACACCCACTATTTTGGTCATTTATAAGTTGTATTGGAACAAACTGAAATGTCTGAACCAACTCACTCCACCTTCCCACTGACCATACAAGGTTTTTGTGAGAGCGACCAGATTTTACTGCCCATATCTCCACATAACCACTGACTTTGTTTTGGGGAGTTGGAAGAACATTATCGGTAGATCCAAATTTGATGTGATTTGGATCCAATACCCATGAGTCTTGTCTGTCTTTAGTTGACATCTCACCATTTCTCAAACTGTCTAGGTGTGTTTGAAACAGCTGAACATTTTTTTACTTGTTCAAGCTCACCTTGAAGTTGATCCAAAAGCTAGCACAGTAGACCAGTCCACAATGCCATGTAGAGCACTTGTGAGGTGTAGTAGTCGGTGTTACTTATTCTACCACCTTCCAGTGCCAAAGTCAAGCAAATTTCGAGTCGTTTTAGCTGTATACAAGTATACTGTGACACAAAATGACACTGTAACAATTTCAGAGGATATATACATTTAGAGGTAAATTATTCAGTGTTTTTATAAATGGTGTGACTTTTGGGTGATAGAATATATTACTGTTGCATTAGCATAGTTAAATACCTACCAGACGGTGCAGATGTGGTTGTGTGTATGTGAATGGGTGAGCCCTTCATGATGACACATAACTATAATGCTTACAGGTAAGGCTCCATAGCTCAGTGGTTAGAGCACTGGTCTTGTAAACCAGGGGTTGCGAGTTCAATTCTCGCTGGGTCCTTTAGGAACTTTTGAGGTCAGAAAAGAGGACATCCAAAGAAAGGTCAGTCTACAAACAAACCGGCATAGTATAAAGTATGAAAAGCTTGCTTACAATAGTAAGTGAATTATAAGCAAAATGCTGTTCATTGGGCGCAGTTGTCCGCACTCTCCATGCATGATCGGTGTCACCTGTTCAACAATATCATGATGCATCTGCCCAAATAATCTGTCTTCTTCTTGACTTCAACCAAAGATTATCTCTTTCACCTTCTTCTGATAACTCTCGTTTTGCTACTCTTAGCCAATACCCTGCATAATACAATATCATAGTCATAGCCTTCCCACAACTGCCTGTAATTGGTCCAAAGGTTTGACCTATCCAAACACGTGTTTTCACACAGCAAAGAAATTCAACCATAGACTTAGACCTCCTGTTTTGGTAGGACCAAATTTTGGTTCTTTGGTCTAAAACGTCCAGCGCAACTTTCACACCCACTATTTTGGTCATTTATAAGTTGTATTGGAACAAACTGAAATGTCTGAACCAACTCACTCCACCTTCCCACTGACCATACAAGGTTTTTTGTGAGAGCGACCAGATTTTACTGCCCATATCTCCACATAACCACTGACTTTGTTTTGGGGAGTTGGAAGAACATCATCGGTAGATCCAAATTTGATGTGATTTGGATCCAATACCCATGAGTCTTGTCTGTCTTTAGTTGACATCTCACCATTTCTCAAACTGTCTAGGTGTGTTTGAAACAGCTGAACATTTTTTGACTTGTTCAAGCTCACCTTGAAGTTGATCCAAAAGCTAGCACAGTAGACCAGTCCACAATGCCATGTAGAGCACTTGTGAGGTGTAGTAGTCGGTGTTACTTATTCTACCACCTTCCAGTGCCAAAGTCAAGCAAATTTCGAGTCGTTTTAGCTGTATACAAGTATACTGTGACACAAAATGACACTGTAACAATTTCAGAGGATATATACATTTAGAGGTAAATTATTCAGTGTTTTTATAAATGGTGTGACTTTTGGGTGATAGAATATATCACTGCTGCATTAGCATAGTTAAATACCTACCAGACGGTGCAGATGTGGTTGTGTGTATGTGAATGGGTGAGCCCTTCATGATGACACATAACTATAACGCTTACAGGTAAGGCTCCATAGCTCAGTGGTTAGAGCACTGGTCTTGTAAACCAGGGGTCGCGAGTTCAATTCTCGCTGGGGCCTTTAGGAACTTTTGAGGTCAGAAAAGAGGACATCCAAAGAAAGGTCAGGCTACAAACAAACCGGCATAGTATAAAGTATGAAAAGCTTGCTTACAATAGTAAGTGAATTATAAGCAAAATGCCGTTCATTGGGCGCAGTTGTCCGCGCTCTCAATGCATGATCGGTGTCACCGGTTCAACAATATCATGATGCATCTGCCCAAATAATCTGTCTTCTTCTTGACTTCAACCACAGATTATCTCTTTCACCTTCTTTTGATAACTCTCGTTTTGCTACTCTTAGCCAATACCCTGCATAATACAATATCATAGTAATAGCCTTCCCACAACTGCCTGTAATTGGTCCAAAGGTTTGACCTATCCAAACACGTGTTTTCACACAGCAAAGAAATTCAACCATAGACTTAGACCTCCTGTTTTGGTAGGACCAAATTTTGGTTCTTTGGTCTAAAACGTCCAGCGCAACTTTCACACCCACTATTTTGGTCATTTATAAGTTGTATTGGAACAAACTGAAATGTCTGAACCAACTCACTCCACCTTCCCACTGACCATACAAGGTTTTTGTGAGAGCGACCAGATTTTACTGCCCATATCTCCACATAACCACTGACTTTGTTTTGGGGAGTTGGAAGAACATCATCGGTAGATCCAAATTTGATGTGATTTGGATCCAATACCCATGAGTCTTGTCTGTCTTTAGTTGACATCTCACCATTTCTCAAACTGTCTAGGTGTGTTTGAAACAGCTGAACATTTTTTGACTTGTTCAAGCTCACCTTGAAGTTGATCCAAAAGCTAGCACAGTAGACCAGTCCACAATGCCATGTAGAGCACTTGTGAGGTGTAGTAGTCGGTGTTACTTATTCTACCACCTTCCAGTGCCAAAGTCAAGCAAATTTCGAGTCGTTTTAGCTGTATACAAGTATACTGTGACACAAAATGACACTGTAACAATTTCAGAGGATATATACATTTAGAGGTAAATTATTCAGTGTTTTTATAAATGGTGTGACTTTTGGGTGATAGAATATATTACTGTTGCATTAGCATAGTTAAATACCTACCAGACGGTGCAGATGTGGTTGTGTGTATGTGAATGGGTGAGCCCTTCATGATGACACATAACTATAACGCTTACAGGTAAGGCTCCATAGCTCAGTGGTTAGAGCACTGGTCTTGTAAACCAGGGGTCGCGAGTTCAATTCTCGCTGGGGCCTTTAGGAACTTTTGAGGTCAGAAAAGAGGACATCCAAAGAAAGGTCAGGCTACAAACAAACCGGCATAGTATAAAGTATGAAAAGCTTGCTTACAATAGTAAGTGAATTATAAGCAAAATGCCGTTCATTGGGTGCAGTTGTCCGCGCTCTCAATGCATGATCGGTGTCACCGGTTCAACAATATCATGATGCATCTGCCCAAATAATCTGTCTTCTTCTTGACTTCAACCACAGATTATCTCTTTCACCTTCTTCTGATAACTCTCGTTTTGCTACTCTTAGCCAATACCCTGCATAATACAATATCATAGTAATAGCCTTCCCACAACTGCCTGTAATTGGTACAAAGGTGTGACCTCTCCAAACACGTGTTTTCACACAGCAAAGAAATTCAACCAGAGACTTAGACCTCCTGTTTTGGTAGGACCAAATTTTGGTTCTTTGGTCTAAAACGTCCAGCGCAACTTTCACACCCACTATTTTGGTCATTTATAAGTTGTATTGGAACAAACTGAAATGTCTGAACCAACTCACTCCACCTTCCCACTGACCATACAAGGTTTTTGTGAGAGCGACCAGATTTTACTGTCCATATCTCCACATAACCACTGACTTTGTTTTGGGGAGTTGGAAGAACATCATCGGTAGACCCAAATTTGATGTGATTTGGATCCAATACCCATGAGTCTTGTCTGTCTTTAGTTGACATCTCACCATTTCTCAAACTGTCTAGGTGTGTTTGAAACAGCTGAACATTTTTTTACTTGTTCAAGCTCACCTTGAAGTTGATCCAAAAGCTAGCACAGTAGACCAGTCCACAATGCCATGTAGAGCACTTGTGAGGTGTAGTAGTCGGTGTTACTTATTCTACCACCTTCCAGTGCCAAAGTCAAGCAAATTTCGAGTCGTTTTAGCTGTATACAAGTATACTGTGACACAAAATGACACTGTAACAATTTCAGAGGATATATACATTTAGAGGTAAATTATTCAGTGTTTTTATAAATGGTGTGACTTTTGGGTGATATAATATATCAGTGCTGCATTAGCATAGTTAAATACCTACCAGACGGTGCAGATGTGGTTGTGTGTATGTGAATGGGTGAGCCCTTCATGATGACACATAACTATAATGCTTACAGGTAAGGCTCCATAGCTCAGTGGTTAGAGCACTGGTCTTGTAAACCAGGGGTTGCGAGTTCAATTCTCGCTGGGGCCTTTAGGAACTTTTGAGGTCAGAAAAGAGGACATCCAAAGAAAGGTCAGTCTACAAACAAACCGGCATAGTATAAAGTATGAAAAGCTTGCTTACAATAGTAAGTGAATTATAAGCAAAATGCTGTTCATTGGGCGCAGTTGTCCGCACTCTCCATGCATGATCGGTGTCACCTGTTCAACAATATCATGATGCATCTGCCCAAATAATCTGTCTTCTTCTTGACTTCAACCAAAGATTATCTCTTTCACCTTCTTCTGATAACTCTCGTTTTGCTACTCTTAGCCAATACCCTGCATAATACAATATCATAGTCATAGCCTTCCCACAACTGCCTGTAATTGGTCCAAAGGTTTGACCTATCCAAACACGTGTTTTCACACAGCAAAGAAATTCAACCATAGACTTAGACCTCCTGTTTTGGTAGGACCAAATTTTGGTTCTTTGGTCTAAAACGTCCAGCGCAACTTTCACACCCACTATTTTGGTCATTTATAAGTTGTATTGGAACAAACTGAAATGTCTGAACCAACTCACTCCACCTTCCCACTGACCATACAAGGTTTTTGTGAGAGCGACCAGATTTTACTGCCCATATCTCCACATAACCACTGACTTTGTTTTGGGGAGTTGGAAGAACATCATCGGTAGATCCAAATTTGATGTGATTTGGATCCAATACCCATGAGTCTTGTCTGTCTTTAGTTGACATCTCACCATTTCTCAAACTGTCTAGGTGTGTTTGAAACAGCTGAACATTTTTTGACTTGTTCAAGCTCACCTTGAAGTTGATCCAAAAGCTAGCACAGTAGACCAGTCCACAATGCCATGTAGAGCACTTGTGAGGTGTAGTAGTCGGTGTTACTTATTCTACCACCTTCCAGTGCCAAAGTCAAGCAAATTTCGAGTCGTTTTAGCTGTATACAAGTATACTGTGACACAAAATGACACTGTAACAATTTCAGAGGATATATACATTTAGAGGTAAATTATTCAGTGTTTTTATAAATGGTGTGACTTTTGGGTGATAGAATATATCACTGCTGCATTAGCATAGTTAAATACCTACCAGACGGTGCAGATGTGGTTGTGTGTATGTGAATGGGTGAGCCCTTCATGATGACACATAACTATAACGCTTACAGGTAAGGCTCCATAGCTCAGTGGTTAGAGCACTGGTCTTGTAAACCAGGGGTCGCGAGTTCAATTCTCGCTGGGGCCTTTAGGAACTTTTGAGGTCAGAAAAGAGGACATCCAAAGAAAGGTCAGGCTACAAACAAACCGGCATAGTATAAAGTATGAAAAGCTTGCTTACAATAGTAAGTGAATTATAAGCAAAATGCCGTTCATTGGGTGCAGTTGTCCGCGCTCTCAATGCATGATCGGTGTCACCGGTTCAACAATATCATGATGCATCTGCCCAAATAATCTGTCTTCTTCTTGACTTCAACCACAGATTATCTCTTTCACCTTCTTCTGATAACTCTCGTTTTGCTACTCTTAGCCAATACCCTGCATAATACAATATCATAGTAATAGCCTTCCCACAACTGCCTGTAATTGGTACAAAGGTGTGACCTCTCCAAACACGTGTTTTCACACAGCAAAGAAATTCAACCAGAGACTTAGACCTCCTGTTTTGGTAGGACCAAATTTTGGTTCTTTGGTCTAAAACGTCCAGCGCAACTTTCACACCCACTATTTTGGTCATTTATAAGTTGTATTGGAACAAACTGAAATGTCTGAACCAACTCACTCCACCTTCCCACTGACCATACAAGGTTTTTGTGAGAGCGACCAGATTTTACTGTCCATATCTCCACATAACCACTGACTTTGTTTTGGGGAGTTGGAAGAACATCATCGGTAGACCCAAATTTGATGTGATTTGGATCCAATACCCATGAGTCTTGTCTGTCTTTAGTTGACATCTCACCATTTCTCAAACTGTCTAGGTGTGTTTGAAACAGCTGAACATTTTTTTACTTGTTCAAGCTCACCTTGAAGTTGATCCAAAAGCTAGCACAGTAGACCAGTCCACAATGCCATGTAGAGCACTTGTGAGGTGTAGTAGTCGGTGTTACTTATTCTACCACCTTCCAGTGCCAAAGTCAAGCAAATTTCGAGTCGTTTTAGCTGTATACAAGTATACTGTGACACAAAATGACACTGTAACAATTTCAGAGGATATATACATTTAGAGGTAAATTATTCAGTGTTTTTATAAATGGTGTGACTTTTGGGTGATATAATATATCAGTGCTGCATTAGCATAGTTAAATACCTACCAGACGGTGCAGATGTGGTTGTGTGTATGTGAATGGGTGAGCCCTTCATGATGACACATAACTATAATGCTTACAGGTAAGGCTCCATAGCTCAGTGGTTAGAGCACTGGTCTTGTAAACCAGGGGTTGCGAGTTCAATTCTCGCTGGGGCCTTTAGGAACTTTTGAGGTCAGAAAAGAGGACATCCAAAGAAAGGTCAGTCTACAAACAAACCGGCATAGTATAAAGTATGAAAAGCTTGCTTACAATAGTAAGTGAATTATAAGCAAAATGCTGTTCATTGGGCGCAGTTGTCCGCACTCTCCATGCATGATCGGTGTCACCTGTTCAACAATATCATGATGCATCTGCCCAAATAATCTGTCTTCTTCTTGACTTCAACCAAAGATTATCTCTTTCACCTTCTTCTGATAACTCTCGTTTTGCTACTCTTAGCCAATACCCTGCATAATACAATATCATAGTCATAGCCTTCCCACAACTGCCTGTAATTGGTCCAAAGGTTTGACCTATCCAAACACGTGTTTTCACACAGCAAAGAAATTCAACCATAGACTTAGACCTCCTGTTTTGGTAGGACCAAATTTTGGTTCTTTGGTCTAAAACGTCCAGCGCAACTTTCACACCCACTATTTTGGTCATTTATAAGTTGTATTGGAACAAACTGAAATGTCTGAACCAACTCACTCCACCTTCCCACTGACCATACAAGGTTTTTGTGAGAGCGACCAGATTTTACTGCCCATATCTCCACATAACCACTGACTTTGTTTTGGGGAGTTGGAAGAACATCATCGGTAGATCCAAATTTGATGTGATTTGGATCCAATACCCATGAGTCTTGTCTGTCTTTAGTTGACATCTCACCATTTCTCAAACTGTCTAGGTGTGTTTGAAACAGCTGAACATTTTTTGACTTGTTCAAGCTCACCTTGAAGTTGATCCAAAAGCTAGCACAGTAGACCAGTCCACAATGCCATGTAGAGCACTTGTGAGGTGTAGTAGTCGGTGTTACTTATTCTACCACCTTCCAGTGCCAAAGTCAAGCAAATTTCGAGTCGTTTTAGCTGTATACAAGTATACTGTGACACAAAATGACACTGTAACAATTTCAGAGGATATATACATTTAGAGGTAAATTATTCAGTGTTTTTATAAATGGTGTGACTTTTGGGTGATAGAATATATCACTGCTGCATTAGCATAGTTAAATACCTACCAGACGGTGCAGATGTGGTTGTGTGTATGTGAATGGGTGAGCCCTTCATGATGACACATAACTATAACGCTTACAGGTAAGGCTCCATAGCTCAGTGGTTAGAGCACTGGTCTTGTAAACCAGGGGTCGCGAGTTCAATTCTCGCTGGGGCCTTTAGGAACTTTTGAGGTCAGAAAAGAGGACATCCAAAGAAAGGTCAGGCTACAAACAAACCGGCATAGTATAAAGTATGAAAAGCTTGCTTACTAGAGTAAGTGAATTATAAGCAAAATGCCGTTCATTGGGCGCAGTTGTCCGCGCTCTCAATGCATGATCGGTGTCACCGGTTCAACAATATCATGATGCATCTGCCCAAATAATCTGTCTTCTTCTTGACTTCAACCACAGATTATCTCTTTCACCTTCTTCTGATAACTCTCGTTTTGCTACTCTTAGCCAATACCCTGCATAATACAATATCATAGTAATAGCCTTCCCACAACTGCCTGTAATTGGTACAAAGGTGTGACCTCTCCAAACACGTGTTTTCACACAGCAAAGAAATTCAACCAGAGACTTAGACCTCCTGTTTTGGTAGGACCAAATTTTGGTTCTTTGGTCTAAAACGTCCAGCGCAACTTTCACACCCACTATTTTGGTCATTTATAAGTTGTATTGGAACAAACTGAAATGTCTGAACCAACTCACTCCACCTTCCCACTGACCATACAAGGTTTTTGTGAGAGCGACCAGATTTTACTGTCCATATCTCCACATAACCACTGACTTTGTTTTGGGGAGTTGGAAGAACATCATCGGTAGACCCAAATTTGATGTGATTTGGATCCAATACCCATGAGTCTTGTCTGTCTTTAGTTGACATCTCACCATTTCTCAAACTGTCTAGGTGTGTTTGAAACAGCTGAACATTTTTTTACTTGTTCAAGCTCACCTTGAAGTTGATCCAAAAGCTAGCACAGTAGACCAGTCCACAATGCCATGTAGAGCACTTGTGAGGTGTAGTAGTCGGTGTTACTTATTCTACCACCTTCCAGTGCCAAAGTCAAGCAAATTTCGAGTCGTTTTAGCTGTATACAAGTATACTGTGACACAAAATGACACTGTAACAATTTCAGAGGATATATACATTTAGAGGTAAATTATTCAGTGTTTTTATAAATGGTGTGACTTTTGGGTGATATAATATATCAGTGCTGCATTAGCATAGTTAAATACCTACCAGACGGTGCAGATGTGGTTGTGTGTATGTGAATGGGTGAGCCCTTCATGATGACACATAACTATAATGCTTACAGGTAAGGCTCCATAGCTCAGTGGTTAGAGCACTGGTCTTGTAAACCAGGGGTTGCGAGTTCAATTCTCGCTGGGGCCTTTAGGATCTTTTGAGGTCAGAAAAGAGGACATCCAAAGAAAGGTCAGTCTACAAACAAACCGGCATAGTATAAAGTATGAAAAGCTTGCTTACAATAGTAAGTGAATTATAAGCAAAATGCTGTTCATTGGGCGCAGTTGTCCGCACTCTCCATGCATGATCGGTGTCACCTGTTCAACAATATCATGATGCATCTGCCCAAATAATCTGTCTTCTTCTTGACTTCAACCAAAGATTATCTCTTTCACCTTCTTCTGATAACTCTCGTTTTGCTACTCTTAGCCAATACCCTGCATAATACAATATCATAGTCATAGCCTTCCCACAACTGCCTGTAATTGGTCCAAAGGTTTGACCTATCCAAACACGTGTTTTCACACAGCAAAGAAATTCAACCATAGACTTAGACCTCCTGTTTTGGTAGGACCAAATTTTGGTTCTTTGGTCTAAAACGTCCAGCGCAACTTTCACACCCACTATTTTGGTCATTTATAAGTTGTATTGGAACAAACTGAAATGTCTGAACCAACTCACTCCACCTTCCCACTGACCATACAAGGTTTTTGTGAGAGCGACCAGATTTTACTGCCCATATCTCCACATAACCACTGACTTTGTTTTGGGGAGTTGGAAGAACATCATCGGTAGATCCAAATTTGATGTGATTTGGATCCAATACCCATGAGTCTTGTCTGTCTTTAGTTGACATCTCACCATTTCTCAAACTGTCTAGGTGTGTTTGAAACAGCTGAACATTTTTTGACTTGTTCAAGCTCACCTTGAAGTTGATCCAAAAGCTAGCACAGTAGACCAGTCCACAATGCCATGTAGAGCACTTGTGAGGTGTAGTAGTCGGTGTTACTTATTCTACCACCTTCCAGTGCCAAAGTCAAGCAAATTTCGAGTCGTTTTAGCTGTATACAAGTATACTGTGACACAAAATGACACTGTAACAATTTCAGAGGATATATACATTTAGAGGTAAATTATTCAGTGTTTTTATAAATGGTGTGACTTTTGGGTGATATAATATATCAGTGCTGCATTAGCATAGTTAAATACCTACCAGACGGTGCAGATGTGGTTGTGTGTATGTGAATGGGTGAGCCCTTCATGATGACACATAACTATAACGCTTACAGGTAAGGCTCCATAGCTCAGTGGTTAGAGCACTGGTCTTGTAAACCAGGGGTCGCGAGTTCAATTCTCGCTGGGGCCTTTAGGAACTTTTGAGGTCAGAAAAGAGGACATCCAAAGAGAGGTCAGGCTACAAACAAACCGGCATAGTATAAAGTATGAAAAGCTTGCTTACAATAGTAAGTGAATTATAAGCAAAATGCCGTTCATTGGGCGCAGTTGTCCGCGCTCTCAATGCATGATCGGTGTCACCGGTTCAACAATATCATGATGCATCTGCCCAAATAATCTGTCTTCTTCTTGACTTCAACCACAGATTATCTCTTTCACCTTCTTCTGATAACTCTCGTTTTGCTACTCTTAGCCAATACCCTGCATAATACAATATCATAGTAATAGCCTTCCCACAACTGCCTGTAATTGGTCCAAAGGTTTGACCTCTCCAAACACGTGTTTTCACACAGCAAAGAAAGTCAACCAGAGACTTAGACCTCCTGTTTTGGTAGGACCAAATTTTGGTTCTTTGGTCTAAAACGTCCAGCGCAACTTTCACACCCACTATTTTGGTCATTTATAAGTTGTATTGGAACAAACTGAAATGTCTGAACCAACTCACTCCACCTTCCCACTGACCATACAAGGTTTTTGTGAGAGCGACCAGATTTTACTGCCCATATCTCCACATAACCACTGACTTTGTTTTGGGGAGTTGGAAGAACATCATCGGTAGACCCAAATTTGATGTGATTTGGATCCAATACCCATGAGTCTTGTCTGTCTTTAGTTGACATCTCACCATTTCTCAAACTGTCTAGGTGTGTTTGAAACAGCTGAACATTTTTTGACTTGTTCAAGCTCACCTTGAAGTTGATCCAAAAGCTAGCACAGTAGACCAGTCCACAATGCCATGTAGAGCACTTGTGAGGTGTAGTAGTCGGTGTTACTTATTCTACCACCTTCCAGTGCCAAAGTCAAGCAAATTTCGAGTCGTTTTAGCTGTATACAAGTATACTGTGACACAGAATGACACTGTAACAATTTCAGAGGATATATACATTTAGAGGTAAATTATTCAGTGTTTTTATAAATGGTGTGACTTTTGGGTGATATAATATATCACTGCTGCATTAGCATAGTTAAATACCTACCAGACGGTGCAGATGTGGTTGTGTGTATGTGAATGGGTGAGCCCTTCATGATGACACATAACTATAACGCTTACAGGTAAGGCTCCATAGCTCAGTGGTTAGAGCACTGGTCTTGTAAACCAGGGGTCGCGAGTTCAATTCTTGCTGGGGCCTTTAGGAACTTTTGAGGTCAGAAAAGAGGACATCCAAAGAAAGGTCAGTCTACAAACAAACCGGCATAGTATAAAGTATGAAAAGCTTGCTTACAATAGTAAGTGAATTATAAGCAAAATGCCGTTCATTGGGCGCAGTTGTCCGCACTCTCCATGCATGATCGGTGTCACCTGTTCAACAATATCATGATGCATCTGCCCAAATAATCTGTCTTCTTCTTGACTTCAACCAAAGATTATCTCTTTCACCTTCTTCTGATAACTCTCGTTTTGCTACTCTTAGCCAATACCCTGCATAATACAATATCATAGTCATAGCCTTCCCACAACTGCCTGTAATTGGTCCAAAGGTTTGACCTATCCAAACACGTGTTTTCACACAGCAAAGAAATTCAACCATAGACTTAGACCTCCTGTTTTGGTAGGACCAAATTTTGGTTCTTTGGTCTAAAACGTCCAGCGCAACTTTCACACCCACTATTTTGGTCATTTATAAGTTGTATTGGAACAAACTGAAATGTCTGAACCAACTCACTCCACCTTCCCACTGACCATACAAGGTTTTTGTGAGAGCGACCAGATTTTACTGCCCATATCTCCACATAACCACTGACTTTGTTTTGGGGAGTTGGAAGAACATTATCGGTAGATCCAAATTTGATGTGATTTGGATCCAATACCCATGAGTCTTGTCTGTCTTTAGTTGACATCTCACCATTTCTCAAACTGTCTAGGTGTGTTTGAAACAGCTGAACATTTTTTTACTTGTTCAAGCTCACCTTGAAGTTGATCCAAAAGCTAGCACAGTAGACCAGTCCACAATGCCATGTAGAGCACTTGTGAGGTGTAGTAGTCGGTGTTACTTATTCTACCACCTTCCAGTGCCAAAGTCAAGCAAATTTCGAGTCGTTTTAGCTGTATACAAGTATACTGTGACACAAAATGACACTGTAACAATTTCAGAGGATATATACATTTAGAGGTAAATTATTCAGTGTTTTTATAAATGGTGTGACTTTTGGGTGATAGAATATATTACTGTTGCATTAGCATAGTTAAATACCTACCAGACGGTGCAGATGTGGTTGTGTGTATGTGAATGGGTGAGCCCTTCATGATGACACATAACTATAATGCTTACAGGTAAGGCTCCATAGCTCAGTGGTTAGAGCACTGGTCTTGTAAACCAGGGGTTGCGAGTTCAATTCTCGCTGGGTCCTTTAGGAACTTTTGAGGTCAGAAAAGAGGACATCCAAAGAAAGGTCAGTCTACAAACAAACCGGCATAGTATAAAGTATGAAAAGCTTGCTTACAATAGTAAGTGAATTATAAGCAAAATGCTGTTCATTGGGCGCAGTTGTCCGCACTCTCCATGCATGATCGGTGTCACCTGTTCAACAATATCATGATGCATCTGCCCAAATAATCTGTCTTCTTCTTGACTTCAACCAAAGATTATCTCTTTCACCTTCTTCTGATAACTCTCGTTTTGCTACTCTTAGCCAATACCCTGCATAATACAATATCATAGTCATAGCCTTCCCACAACTGCCTGTAATTGGTCCAAAGGTTTGACCTATCCAAACACGTGTTTTCACACAGCAAAGAAATTCAACCATAGACTTAGACCTCCTGTTTTGGTAGGACCAAATTTTGGTTCTTTGGTCTAAAACGTCCAGCGCAACTTTCACACCCACTATTTTGGTCATTTATAAGTTGTATTGGAACAAACTGAAATGTCTGAACCAACTCACTCCACCTTCCCACTGACCATACAAGGTTTTTTGTGAGAGCGACCAGATTTTACTGCCCATATCTCCACATAACCACTGACTTTGTTTTGGGGAGTTGGAAGAACATCATCGGTAGATCCAAATTTGATGTGATTTGGATCCAATACCCATGAGTCTTGTCTGTCTTTAGTTGACATCTCACCATTTCTCAAACTGTCTAGGTGTGTTTGAAACAGCTGAACATTTTTTTACTTGTTCAAGCTCACCTTGAAGTTGATCCAAAAGCTAGCACAGTAGACCAGTCCACAATGCCATGTAGAGCACTTGTGAGGTGTAGTAGTCGGTGTTACTTATTCTACCACCTTCCAGTGCCAAAGTCAAGCAAATTTCGAGTCGTTTTAGCTGTATACAAGTATACTGTGACACAAAATGACACTGTAACAATTTCAGAGGATATATACATTTAGAGGTAAATTATTCAGTGTTTTTATAAATGGTGTGACTTTTGGGTGATAGAATATATCACTGCTGCATTAGCATAGTTAAATACCTACCAGACGGTGCAGATGTGGTTGTGTGTATGTGAATGGGTGAGCCCTTCATGATGACACATAACTATAACGCTTACAGGTAAGGCTCCATAGCTCAGTGGTTAGAGCACTGGTCTTGTAAACCAGGGGTCGCGAGTTCAATTCTCGCTGGGGCCTTTAGGAACTTTTGAGGTCAGAAAAGAGGACATCCAAAGAAAGGTCAGGCTACAAACAAACCGGCATAGTATAAAGTATGAAAAGCTTGCTTACAATAGTAAGTGAATTATAAGCAAAATGCCGTTCATTGGGCGCAGTTGTCCGCGCTCTCAATGCATGATCGGTGTCACCGGTTCAACAATATCATGATGCATCTGCCCAAATAATCTGTCTTCTTCTTGACTTCAACCACAGATTATCTCTTTCACCTTCTTTTGATAACTCTCGTTTTGCTACTCTTAGCCAATACCCTGCATAATACAATATCATAGTAATAGCCTTCCCACAACTGCCTGTAATTGGTCCAAAGGTTTGACCTCTCCAAACACGTGTTTTCACACAGCAAAGAAAGTCAACCAGAGACTTAGACCTCCTGTTTTGGTAGGACCAAATTTTGGTTCTTTGGTCTAAAACGTCCAGCGCAACTTTCACACCCACTATTTTGGTCATTTATAAGTTGTATTGGAACAAACTGAAATGTCTGAACCAACTCACTCCACCTTCCCACTGACCATACAAGGTTTTTGTGAGAGCGACCAGATTTTACTGCCCATATCTCCACATAACCACTGACTTTGTTTTGGGGAGTTGGAAGAACATCATCGGTAGACCCAAATTTGATGTGATTTGGATCCAATACCCATGAGTCTTGTCTGTCTTTAGTTGACATCTCACCATTTCTCAAACTGTCTAGGTGTGTTTGAAACAGCTGAACATTTTTTGACTTGTTCAAGCTCACCTTGAAGTTGATCCAAAAGCTAGCACAGTAGACCAGTCCACAATGCCATGTAGAGCACTTGTGAGGTGTAGTAGTCGGTGTTACTTATTCTACCACCTTCCAGTGCCAAAGTCAAGCAAATTTCGAGTCGTTTTAGCTGTATACAAGTATACTGTGACACAGAATGACACTGTAACAATTTCAGAGGATATATACATTTAGAGGTAAATTATTCAGTGTTTTTATAAATGGTGTGACTTTTGGGTGATATAATATATCACTGCTGCATTAGCATAGTTAAATACCTACCAGACGGTGCAGATGTGGTTGTGTGTATGTGAATGGGTGAGCCCTTCATGATGACACATAACTATAACGCTTACAGGTAAGGCTCCATAGCTCAGTGGTTAGAGCACTGGTCTTGTAAACCAGGGGTCGCGAGTTCAATTCTCGCTGGGGCCTTTAGGAACTTTTGAGGTCAGAAAAGAGGACATCCAAAGAAAGGTCAGGCTACAAACAAACCGGCATAGTATAAAGTATGAAAAGCTTGCTTACAATAGTAAGTGAATTATAAGCAAAATGCCGTTCATTGGGCGCAGTTGTCCGCGCTCTCAATGCATGATCGGTGTCACCGGTTCAACAATATCATGATGCATCTGCCCAAATAATCTGTCTTCTTCTTGACTTCAACCACAGATTATCTCTTTCACCTTCTTCTGATAACTCTCGTTTTGCTACTCTTAGCCAATACCCTGCATAATACAATATCATAGTAATAGCCTTCCCACAACTGCCTGTAATTGGTCCAAAGGTTTGACCTCTCCAAACACGTGTTTTCACACAGCAAAGAAAGTCAACCAGAGACTTAGACCTCCTGTTTTGGTAGGACCAAATTTTGGTTCTTTGGTCTAAAACGTCCAGCGCAACTTTCACACCCACTATTTTGGTCATTTATAAGTTGTATTGGAACAAACTGAAATGTCTGAACCAACTCACTCCACCTTCCCACTGACCATACAAGGTTTTTGTGAGAGCGACCAGATTTTACTGCCCATATCTCCACATAACCACTGACTTTGTTTTGGGGAGTTGGAAGAACATCATCGGTAGACCCAAATTTGATGTGATTTGGATCCAATACCCATGAGTCTTGTCTGTCTTTAGTTGACATCTCACCATTTCTCAAACTGTCTAGGTGTGTTTGAAACAGCTGAACATTTTTTGACTTGTTCAAGCTCACCTTGAAGTTGATCCAAAAGCTAGCACAGTAGACCAGTCCACAATGCCATGTAGAGCACTTGTGAGGTGTAGTAGTCGGTGTTACTTATTCTACCACCTTCCAGTGCCAAAGTCAAGCAAATTTCGAGTCGTTTTAGCTGTATACAAGTATACTGTGACACAGAATGACACTGTAACAATTTCAGAGGATATATACATTTAGAGGTAAATTATTCAGTGTTTTTATAAATGGTGTGACTTTTGGGTGATATAATATATCACTGCTGCATTAGCATAGTTAAATACCTACCAGACGGTGCAGATGTGGTTGTGTGTATGTGAATGGGTGAGCCCTTCATGATGACACATAACTATAACGCTTACAGGTAAGGCTCCATAGCTCAGTGGTTAGAGCACTGGTCTTGTAAACCAGGGGTCGCGAGTTCAATTCTCGCTGGGGCCTTTAGGAACTTTTGAGGTCAGAAAAGAGGACATCCAAAGAAAGGTCAGTCTACAAACAAACCGGCATAGTATAAAGTATGAAAAGCTTGCTTACAATAGTAAGTGAATTATAAGCAAAATGCCGTTCATTGGGCGCAGTTGTCCGCACTCTCCATGCATGATCGGTGTCACCTGTTCAACAATATCATGATGCATCTGCCCAAATAATCTGTCTTCTTCTTGACTTCAACCAAAGATTATCTCTTTCACCTTCTTCTGATAACTCTCGTTTTGCTACTCTTAGCCAATACCCTGCATAATACAATATCATAGTCATAGCCTTCCCACAACTGCCTGTAATTGGTCCAAAGGTTTGACCTATCCAAACACGTGTTTTCACACAGCAAAGAAATTCAACCATAGACTTAGACCTCCTGTTTTGGTAGGACCAAATTTTGGTTCTTTGGTCTAAAACGTCCAGCGCAACTTTCACACCCACTATTTTGGTCATTTATAAGTTGTATTGGAACAAACTGAAATGTCTGAACCAACTCACTCCACCTTCCCACTGACCATACAAGGTTTTTGTGAGAGCGACCAGATTTTACTGCCCATATCTCCACATAACCACTGACTTTGTTTTGGGGAGTTGGAAGAACATCATCGGTAGATCCAAATTTGATGTGATTTGGATCCAATACCCATGAGTCTTGTCTGTCTTTAGTTGACATCTCACCATTTCTCAAACTGTCTAGGTGTGTTTGAAACAGCTGAACATTTTTTGACTTGTTCAAGCTCACCTTGAAGTTGATCCAAAAGCTAGCACAGTAGACCAGTCCACAATGCCATGTAGAGCACTTGTGAGGTGTAGTAGTCGGTGTTACTTATTCTACCACCTTCCAGTGCCAAAGTCAAGCAAATTTCGAGTCGTTTTAGCTGTATACAAGTATACTGTGACACAAAATGACACTGTAACAATTTCAGAGGATATATACATTTAGAGGTAAATTATTCAGTGTTTTTATAAATGGTGTGACTTTTGGGTGATAGAATATATTACTGTTGCATTAGCATAGTTAAATACCTACCAGACGGTGCAGATGTGGTTGTGTGTATGTGAATGGGTGAGCCCTTCATGATGACACATAACTATAACGCTTACAGGTAAGGCTCCATAGCTCAGTGGTTAGAGCACTGGTCTTGTAAACCAGGGGTCGCGAGTTCAATTCTCGCTGGGGCCTTTAGGAACTTTTGAGGTCAGAAAAGAGGACATCCAAAGAAAGGTCAGGCTACAAACAAACCGGCATAGTATAAAGTATGAAAAGCTTGCTTACAATAGTAAGTGAATTATAAGCAAAATGCCGTTCATTGGGTGCAGTTGTCCGCGCTCTCAATGCATGATCGGTGTCACCGGTTCAACAATATCATGATGCATCTGCCCAAATAATCTGTCTTCTTCTTGACTTCAACCACAGATTATCTCTTTCACCTTCTTCTGATAACTCTCGTTTTGCTACTCTTAGCCAATACCCTGCATAATACAATATCATAGTAATAGCCTTCCCACAACTGCCTGTAATTGGTACAAAGGTGTGACCTCTCCAAACACGTGTTTTCACACAGCAAAGAAATTCAACCAGAGACTTAGACCTCCTGTTTTGGTAGGACCAAATTTTGGTTCTTTGGTCTAAAACGTCCAGCGCAACTTTCACACCCACTATTTTGGTCATTTATAAGTTGTATTGGAACAAACTGAAATGTCTGAACCAACTCACTCCACCTTCCCACTGACCATACAAGGTTTTTGTGAGAGCGACCAGATTTTACTGTCCATATCTCCACATAACCACTGACTTTGTTTTGGGGAGTTGGAAGAACATCATCGGTAGACCCAAATTTGATGTGATTTGGATCCAATACCCATGAGTCTTGTCTGTCTTTAGTTGACATCTCACCATTTCTCAAACTGTCTAGGTGTGTTTGAAACAGCTGAACATTTTTTTACTTGTTCAAGCTCACCTTGAAGTTGATCCAAAAGCTAGCACAGTAGACCAGTCCACAATGCCATGTAGAGCACTTGTGAGGTGTAGTAGTCGGTGTTACTTATTCTACCACCTTCCAGTGCCAAAGTCAAGCAAATTTCGAGTCGTTTTAGCTGTATACAAGTATACTGTGACACAAAATGACACTGTAACAATTTCAGAGGATATATACATTTAGAGGTAAATTATTCAGTGTTTTTATAAATGGTGTGACTTTTGGGTGATATAATATATCAGTGCTGCATTAGCATAGTTAAATACCTACCAGACGGTGCAGATGTGGTTGTGTGTATGTGAATGGGTGAGCCCTTCATGATGACACATAACTATAATGCTTACAGGTAAGGCTCCATAGCTCAGTGGTTAGAGCACTGGTCTTGTAAACCAGGGGTTGCGAGTTCAATTCTCGCTGGGGCCTTTAGGAACTTTTGAGGTCAGAAAAGAGGACATCCAAAGAAAGGTCAGTCTACAAACAAACCGGCATAGTATAAAGTATGAAAAGCTTGCTTACAATAGTAAGTGAATTATAAGCAAAATGCTGTTCATTGGGCGCAGTTGTCCGCACTCTCCATGCATGATCGGTGTCACCTGTTCAACAATATCATGATGCATCTGCCCAAATAATCTGTCTTCTTCTTGACTTCAACCAAAGATTATCTCTTTCACCTTCTTCTGATAACTCTCGTTTTGCTACTCTTAGCCAATACCCTGCATAATACAATATCATAGTCATAGCCTTCCCACAACTGCCTGTAATTGGTCCAAAGGTTTGACCTATCCAAACACGTGTTTTCACACAGCAAAGAAATTCAACCATAGACTTAGACCTCCTGTTTTGGTAGGACCAAATTTTGGTTCTTTGGTCTAAAACGTCCAGCGCAACTTTCACACCCACTATTTTGGTCATTTATAAGTTGTATTGGAACAAACTGAAATGTCTGAACCAACTCACTCCACCTTCCCACTGACCATACAAGGTTTTTGTGAGAGCGACCAGATTTTACTGCCCATATCTCCACATAACCACTGACTTTGTTTTGGGGAGTTGGAAGAACATCATCGGTAGATCCAAATTTGATGTGATTTGGATCCAATACCCATGAGTCTTGTCTGTCTTTAGTTGACATCTCACCATTTCTCAAACTGTCTAGGTGTGTTTGAAACAGCTGAACATTTTTTGACTTGTTCAAGCTCACCTTGAAGTTGATCCAAAAGCTAGCACAGTAGACCAGTCCACAATGCCATGTAGAGCACTTGTGAGGTGTAGTAGTCGGTGTTACTTATTCTACCACCTTCCAGTGCCAAAGTCAAGCAAATTTCGAGTCGTTTTAGCTGTATACAAGTATACTGTGACACAAAATGACACTGTAACAATTTCAGAGGATATATACATTTAGAGGTAAATTATTCAGTGTTTTTATAAATGGTGTGACTTTTGGGTGATAGAATATATCACTGCTGCATTAGCATAGTTAAATACCTACCAGACGGTGCAGATGTGGTTGTGTGTATGTGAATGGGTGAGCCCTTCATGATGACACATAACTATAACGCTTACAGGTAAGGCTCCATAGCTCAGTGGTTAGAGCACTGGTCTTGTAAACCAGGGGTCGCGAGTTCAATTCTCGCTGGGGCCTTTAGGAACTTTTGAGGTCAGAAAAGAGGACATCCAAAGAAAGGTCAGGCTACAAACAAACCGGCATAGTATAAAGTATGAAAAGCTTGCTTACAATAGTAAGTGAATTATAAGCAAAATGCCGTTCATTGGGTGCAGTTGTCCGCGCTCTCAATGCATGATCGGTGTCACCGGTTCAACAATATCATGATGCATCTGCCCAAATAATCTGTCTTCTTCTTGACTTCAACCACAGATTATCTCTTTCACCTTCTTCTGATAACTCTCGTTTTGCTACTCTTAGCCAATACCCTGCATAATACAATATCATAGTAATAGCCTTCCCACAACTGCCTGTAATTGGTACAAAGGTGTGACCTCTCCAAACACGTGTTTTCACACAGCAAAGAAATTCAACCAGAGACTTAGACCTCCTGTTTTGGTAGGACCAAATTTTGGTTCTTTGGTCTAAAACGTCCAGCGCAACTTTCACACCCACTATTTTGGTCATTTATAAGTTGTATTGGAACAAACTGAAATGTCTGAACCAACTCACTCCACCTTCCCACTGACCATACAAGGTTTTTGTGAGAGCGACCAGATTTTACTGTCCATATCTCCACATAACCACTGACTTTGTTTTGGGGAGTTGGAAGAACATCATCGGTAGACCCAAATTTGATGTGATTTGGATCCAATACCCATGAGTCTTGTCTGTCTTTAGTTGACATCTCACCATTTCTCAAACTGTCTAGGTGTGTTTGAAACAGCTGAACATTTTTTTACTTGTTCAAGCTCACCTTGAAGTTGATCCAAAAGCTAGCACAGTAGACCAGTCCACAATGCCATGTAGAGCACTTGTGAGGTGTAGTAGTCGGTGTTACTTATTCTACCACCTTCCAGTGCCAAAGTCAAGCAAATTTCGAGTCGTTTTAGCTGTATACAAGTATACTGTGACACAAAATGACACTGTAACAATTTCAGAGGATATATACATTTAGAGGTAAATTATTCAGTGTTTTTATAAATGGTGTGACTTTTGGGTGATATAATATATCAGTGCTGCATTAGCATAGTTAAATACCTACCAGACGGTGCAGATGTGGTTGTGTGTATGTGAATGGGTGAGCCCTTCATGATGACACATAACTATAATGCTTACAGGTAAGGCTCCATAGCTCAGTGGTTAGAGCACTGGTCTTGTAAACCAGGGGTTGCGAGTTCAATTCTCGCTGGGGCCTTTAGGAACTTTTGAGGTCAGAAAAGAGGACATCCAAAGAAAGGTCAGTCTACAAACAAACCGGCATAGTATAAAGTATGAAAAGCTTGCTTACAATAGTAAGTGAATTATAAGCAAAATGCTGTTCATTGGGCGCAGTTGTCCGCACTCTCCATGCATGATCGGTGTCACCTGTTCAACAATATCATGATGCATCTGCCCAAATAATCTGTCTTCTTCTTGACTTCAACCAAAGATTATCTCTTTCACCTTCTTCTGATAACTCTCGTTTTGCTACTCTTAGCCAATACCCTGCATAATACAATATCATAGTCATAGCCTTCCCACAACTGCCTGTAATTGGTCCAAAGGTTTGACCTATCCAAACACGTGTTTTCACACAGCAAAGAAATTCAACCATAGACTTAGACCTCCTGTTTTGGTAGGACCAAATTTTGGTTCTTTGGTCTAAAACGTCCAGCGCAACTTTCACACCCACTATTTTGGTCATTTATAAGTTGTATTGGAACAAACTGAAATGTCTGAACCAACTCACTCCACCTTCCCACTGACCATACAAGGTTTTTGTGAGAGCGACCAGATTTTACTGCCCATATCTCCACATAACCACTGACTTTGTTTTGGGGAGTTGGAAGAACATCATCGGTAGATCCAAATTTGATGTGATTTGGATCCAATACCCATGAGTCTTGTCTGTCTTTAGTTGACATCTCACCATTTCTCAAACTGTCTAGGTGTGTTTGAAACAGCTGAACATTTTTTGACTTGTTCAAGCTCACCTTGAAGTTGATCCAAAAGCTAGCACAGTAGACCAGTCCACAATGCCATGTAGAGCACTTGTGAGGTGTAGTAGTCGGTGTTACTTATTCTACCACCTTCCAGTGCCAAAGTCAAGCAAATTTCGAGTCGTTTTAGCTGTATACAAGTATACTGTGACACAAAATGACACTGTAACAATTTCAGAGGATATATACATTTAGAGGTAAATTATTCAGTGTTTTTATAAATGGTGTGACTTTTGGGTGATAGAATATATCACTGCTGCATTAGCATAGTTAAATACCTACCAGACGGTGCAGATGTGGTTGTGTGTATGTGAATGGGTGAGCCCTTCATGATGACACATAACTATAACGCTTACAGGTAAGGCTCCATAGCTCAGTGGTTAGAGCACTGGTCTTGTAAACCAGGGGTCGCGAGTTCAATTCTCGCTGGGGCCTTTAGGAACTTTTGAGGTCAGAAAAGAGGACATCCAAAGAAAGGTCAGGCTACAAACAAACCGGCATAGTATAAAGTATGAAAAGCTTGCTTACTAGAGTAAGTGAATTATAAGCAAAATGCCGTTCATTGGGCGCAGTTGTCCGCGCTCTCAATGCATGATCGGTGTCACCGGTTCAACAATATCATGATGCATCTGCCCAAATAATCTGTCTTCTTCTTGACTTCAACCACAGATTATCTCTTTCACCTTCTTCTGATAACTCTCGTTTTGCTACTCTTAGCCAATACCCTGCATAATACAATATCATAGTAATAGCCTTCCCACAACTGCCTGTAATTGGTACAAAGGTGTGACCTCTCCAAACACGTGTTTTCACACAGCAAAGAAATTCAACCAGAGACTTAGACCTCCTGTTTTGGTAGGACCAAATTTTGGTTCTTTGGTCTAAAACGTCCAGCGCAACTTTCACACCCACTATTTTGGTCATTTATAAGTTGTATTGGAACAAACTGAAATGTCTGAACCAACTCACTCCACCTTCCCACTGACCATACAAGGTTTTTGTGAGAGCGACCAGATTTTACTGTCCATATCTCCACATAACCACTGACTTTGTTTTGGGGAGTTGGAAGAACATCATCGGTAGACCCAAATTTGATGTGATTTGGATCCAATACCCATGAGTCTTGTCTGTCTTTAGTTGACATCTCACCATTTCTCAAACTGTCTAGGTGTGTTTGAAACAGCTGAACATTTTTTTACTTGTTCAAGCTCACCTTGAAGTTGATCCAAAAGCTAGCACAGTAGACCAGTCCACAATGCCATGTAGAGCACTTGTGAGGTGTAGTAGTCGGTGTTACTTATTCTACCACCTTCCAGTGCCAAAGTCAAGCAAATTTCGAGTCGTTTTAGCTGTATACAAGTATACTGTGACACAAAATGACACTGTAACAATTTCAGAGGATATATACATTTAGAGGTAAATTATTCAGTGTTTTTATAAATGGTGTGACTTTTGGGTGATATAATATATCAGTGCTGCATTAGCATAGTTAAATACCTACCAGACGGTGCAGATGTGGTTGTGTGTATGTGAATGGGTGAGCCCTTCATGATGACACATAACTATAATGCTTACAGGTAAGGCTCCATAGCTCAGTGGTTAGAGCACTGGTCTTGTAAACCAGGGGTTGCGAGTTCAATTCTCGCTGGGGCCTTTAGGAACTTTTGAGGTCAGAAAAGAGGACATCCAAAGAAAGGTCAGTCTACAAACAAACCGGCATAGTATAAAGTATGAAAAGCTTGCTTACAATAGTAAGTGAATTATAAGCAAAATGCTGTTCATTGGGCGCAGTTGTCCGCACTCTCCATGCATGATCGGTGTCACCTGTTCAACAATATCATGATGCATCTGCCCAAATAATCTGTCTTCTTCTTGACTTCAACCAAAGATTATCTCTTTCACCTTCTTCTGATAACTCTCGTTTTGCTACTCTTAGCCAATACCCTGCATAATACAATATCATAGTCATAGCCTTCCCACAACTGCCTGTAATTGGTCCAAAGGTTTGACCTATCCAAACACGTGTTTTCACACAGCAAAGAAATTCAACCATAGACTTAGACCTCCTGTTTTGGTAGGACCAAATTTTGGTTCTTTGGTCTAAAACGTCCAGCGCAACTTTCACACCCACTATTTTGGTCATTTATAAGTTGTATTGGAACAAACTGAAATGTCTGAACCAACTCACTCCACCTTCCCACTGACCATACAAGGTTTTTGTGAGAGCGACCAGATTTTACTGCCCATATCTCCACATAACCACTGACTTTGTTTTGGGGAGTTGGAAGAACATCATCGGTAGATCCAAATTTGATGTGATTTGGATCCAATACCCATGAGTCTTGTCTGTCTTTAGTTGACATCTCACCATTTCTCAAACTGTCTAGGTGTGTTTGAAACAGCTGAACATTTTTTGACTTGTTCAAGCTCACCTTGAAGTTGATCCAAAAGCTAGCACAGTAGACCAGTCCACAATGCCATGTAGAGCACTTGTGAGGTGTAGTAGTCGGTGTTACTTATTCTACCACCTTCCAGTGCCAAAGTCAAGCAAATTTCGAGTCGTTTTAGCTGTATACAAGTATACTGTGACACAAAATGACACTGTAACAATTTCAGAGGATATATACATTTAGAGGTAAATTATTCAGTGTTTTTATAAATGGTGTGACTTTTGGGTGATAGAATATATCACTGCTGCATTAGCATAGTTAAATACCTACCAGACGGTGCAGATGTGGTTGTGTGTATGTGAATGGGTGAGCCCTTCATGATGACACATAACTATAACGCTTACAGGTAAGGCTCCATAGCTCAGTGGTTAGAGCACTGGTCTTGTAAACCAGGGGTCGCGAGTTCAATTCTCGCTGGGGCCTTTAGGAACTTTTGAGGTCAGAAAAGAGGACATCCAAAGAAAGGTCAGGCTACAAACAAACCGGCATAGTATAAAGTATGAAAAGCTTGCTTACTAGAGTAAGTGAATTATAAGCAAAATGCCGTTCATTGGGCGCAGTTGTCCGCGCTCTCAATGCATGATCGGTGTCACCGGTTCAACAATATCATGATGCATCTGCCCAAATAATCTGTCTTCTTCTTGACTTCAACCACAGATTATCTCTTTCACCTTCTTCTGATAACTCTCGTTTTGCTACTCTTAGCCAATACCCTGCATAATACAATATCATAGTAATAGCCTTCCCACAACTGCCTGTAATTGGTACAAAGGTGTGACCTCTCCAAACACGTGTTTTCACACAGCAAAGAAATTCAACCAGAGACTTAGACCTCCTGTTTTGGTAGGACCAAATTTTGGTTCTTTGGTCTAAAACGTCCAGCGCAACTTTCACACCCACTATTTTGGTCATTTATAAGTTGTATTGGAACAAACTGAAATGTCTGAACCAACTCACTCCACCTTCCCACTGACCATACAAGGTTTTTGTGAGAGCGACCAGATTTTACTGTCCATATCTCCACATAACCACTGACTTTGTTTTGGGGAGTTGGAAGAACATCATCGGTAGACCCAAATTTGATGTGATTTGGATCCAATACCCATGAGTCTTGTCTGTCTTTAGTTGACATCTCACCATTTCTCAAACTGTCTAGGTGTGTTTGAAACAGCTGAACATTTTTTTACTTGTTCAAGCTCACCTTGAAGTTGATCCAAAAGCTAGCACAGTAGACCAGTCCACAATGCCATGTAGAGCACTTGTGAGGTGTAGTAGTCGGTGTTACTTATTCTACCACCTTCCAGTGCCAAAGTCAAGCAAATTTCGAGTCGTTTTAGCTGTATACAAGTATACTGTGACACAAAATGACACTGTAACAATTTCAGAGGATATATACATTTAGAGGTAAATTATTCAGTGTTTTTATAAATGGTGTGACTTTTGGGTGATATAATATATCAGTGCTGCATTAGCATAGTTAAATACCTACCAGACGGTGCAGATGTGGTTGTGTGTATGTGAATGGGTGAGCCCTTCATGATGACACATAACTATAATGCTTACAGGTAAGGCTCCATAGCTCAGTGGTTAGAGCACTGGTCTTGTAAACCAGGGGTTGCGAGTTCAATTCTCGCTGGGGCCTTTAGGAACTTTTGAGGTCAGAAAAGAGGACATCCAAAGAAAGGTCAGTCTACAAACAAACCGGCATAGTATAAAGTATGAAAAGCTTGCTTACAATAGTAAGTGAATTATAAGCAAAATGCTGTTCATTGGGCGCAGTTGTCCGCACTCTCCATGCATGATCGGTGTCACCTGTTCAACAATATCATGATGCATCTGCCCAAATAATCTGTCTTCTTCTTGACTTCAACCAAAGATTATCTCTTTCACCTTCTTCTGATAACTCTCGTTTTGCTACTCTTAGCCAATACCCTGCATAATACAATATCATAGTCATAGCCTTCCCACAACTGCCTGTAATTGGTCCAAAGGTTTGACCTATCCAAACACGTGTTTTCACACAGCAAAGAAATTCAACCATAGACTTAGACCTCCTGTTTTGGTAGGACCAAATTTTGGTTCTTTGGTCTAAAACGTCCAGCGCAACTTTCACACCCACTATTTTGGTCATTTATAAGTTGTATTGGAACAAACTGAAATGTCTGAACCAACTCACTCCACCTTCCCACTGACCATACAAGGTTTTTGTGAGAGCGACCAGATTTTACTGCCCATATCTCCACATAACCACTGACTTTGTTTTGGGGAGTTGGAAGAACATCATCGGTAGATCCAAATTTGATGTGATTTGGATCCAATACCCATGAGTCTTGTCTGTCTTTAGTTGACATCTCACCATTTCTCAAACTGTCTAGGTGTGTTTGAAACAGCTGAACATTTTTTGACTTGTTCAAGCTCACCTTGAAGTTGATCCAAAAGCTAGCACAGTAGACCAGTCCACAATGCCATGTAGAGCACTTGTGAGGTGTAGTAGTCGGTGTTACTTATTCTACCACCTTCCAGTGCCAAAGTCAAGCAAATTTCGAGTCGTTTTAGCTGTATACAAGTATACTGTGACACAAAATGACACTGTAACAATTTCAGAGGATATATACATTTAGAGGTAAATTATTCAGTGTTTTTATAAATGGTGTGACTTTTGGGTGATAGAATATATCACTGCTGCATTAGCATAGTTAAATACCTACCAGACGGTGCAGATGTGGTTGTGTGTATGTGAATGGGTGAGCCCTTCATGATGACACATAACTATAACGCTTACAGGTAAGGCTCCATAGCTCAGTGGTTAGAGCACTGGTCTTGTAAACCAGGGGTCGCGAGTTCAATTCTCGCTGGGGCCTTTAGGAACTTTTGAGGTCAGAAAAGAGGACATCCAAAGAAAGGTCAGGCTACAAACAAACCGGCATAGTATAAAGTATGAAAAGCTTGCTTACAATAGTAAGTGAATTATAAGCAAAATGCCGTTCATTGGGCGCAGTTGTCCGCGCTCTCAATGCATGATCGGTGTCACCGGTTCAACAATATCATGATGCATCTGCCCAAATAATCTGTCTTCTTCTTGACTTCAACCACAGATTATCTCTTTCACCTTCTTCTGATAACTCTCGTTTTGCTACTCTTAGCCAATACCCTGCATAATACAATATCATAGTAATAGCCTTCCCACAACTGCCCGTAATTGGTACAAAGGTGTGACCTCTCCAAACACTTGTTTTCACACAGCAAAGAAATTCAACCAGAGACTTAGACCTCCTGTTTTGGTAGGACCAAATTTTGGTTCTTTGGTCTAAAACGTCCAGCGCAACTTTCACACCCACTATTTTGGTCATTTATAAGTTGTATTGGAACAAACTGAAATGTCTGAACCAACTCACTCCACCTTCCCACTGACCATACAAGGTTTTTGTGAGAGCGACCAGATTTTACTGTCCATATCTCCACATAACCACTGACTTTGTTTTGGGGAGTTGGAAGAACATCATCGGTAGACCCAAATTTGATGTGATTTGGATCCAATACCCATGAGTCTTGTCTGTCTTTAGTTGACATCTCACCATTTCTCAAACTGTCTAGGTGTGTTTGAAACAGCTGAACATTTTTTGACTTGTTCAAGCTCACCTTGAAGTTGATCCAAAAGCTAGCACAGTAGACCAGTCCACAATGCCATGTAGAGCACTTGTGAGGTGTAGTAGTCGGTGTTACTTATTCTACCACCTTCCAGTGCCAAAGTCAAGCAAATTTCGAGTCGTTTTAGCTGTATACAAGTATACTGTGACACAAAATGACACTGTAACAATTTCACAGGATATATACATTTAGAGGTAAATTATTCAGTGTTTTTATAAATGGTGTGACTTTTGGGTGATATAATATATCAGTGCTGCATTAGCATAGTTAAATACCTACCAGACGGTGCAGATGTGGTTGTGTGTATGTGAATGGGTGAGCCCTTCATGATGACACATAACTATAATGCTTACAGGTAAGGCTCCATAGCTCAGTGGTTAGAGCACTGGTCTTGTAAACCAGGGGTTGCGAGTTCAATTCTCGCTGGGGCCTTTAGGAACTTTTGAGGTCAGAAAAGAGGACATCCAAAGAAAGGTCAGTCTACAAACAAACCGGCATAGTATAAAGTATGAAAAGCTTGCTTACAATAGTAAGTGAATTATAAGCAAAATGCTGTTCATTGGGCGCAGTTGTCCGCACTCTCCATGCATGATCGGTGTCACCTGTTCAACAATATCATGATGCATCTGCCCAAATAATCTGTCTTCTTCTTGACTTCAACCACAGATTATCTCTTTCACCTTCTTCTGATAACTCTCGTTTTGCTACTCTTAGCCAATACCTTGCATAATACAATATCATAGTAATAGCCTTCCCACAACTGCCTGTAATTGGTCCAAAGGTTTGACCTCTCCAAACACGTGTTTTCACACAGCAAAGAAATTCAACCAGAGACTTAGACCTCCTGTTTTGGTAGGACCAAATTTTGGTTCTTTGGTCTAAAACGTCCAGCGCAACTTTCACACCCACTATTTTGGTCATTTATAAGTTGTATTGGAACAAACTGAAATGTCTGAACCAACTCACTCCACCTTCCCACTGACCATACAAGGTTTTTGTGAGAGCGACCAGATTTTACTGCCCATATCTCCACATAACCACTGACTTTGTTTTTGGGAGTTGGAAGAACATCATCGGTAGACCCAAATTTGATGTGATTTGGATCCAATACCCATGAGTCTTGTCTGTCTTTAGTTGACATCTCACCATTTCTCAAACTGTCTAGGTGTGTTTGAAACAGCTGAAAATTTTTTTACTTGTTCAAGCTCACCTTGAAGTTGATCCAAAAGCTAGCACAGTAGACCAGTCCACAATGCCATGTAGAGCACTTGTGAGGTGTAGTAGTCGGTGTTACTTATTCTACCACCTTCCAGTGCCAAAGTCAAGCAAATTTCGAGTCGTTTTAGCTGTATACAAGTATACTGTGACACAAAATGACACTGTAACAATTTCAGAGGATATATACATTTAGAGGTAAATTATTCAGTGTTTTTATAAATGGTGTGACTTTTGGGTGATAGAATATATCACTGCTGCATTAGCATAGTTAAATACCTACCAGACGGTGCAGATGTGGTTGTGTGTATGTGAATGGGTGAGCCCTTCATGATGACACATAACTATAACGCTTACAGGTAAGGCTCCATAGCTCAGTGGTTAGAGCACTGGTCTTGTAAACCAGGGGTCGCGAGTTCAACTCTCGCTGGGGCCTTTAGGAACTTTTGAGGTCAGAAAAGAGGACATCCAAAGAAAGGTCAGGCTACAAACAAACCGGCATAGTATAAAGTATGAAAAGCTTGCTTACAATAGTAAGTGAATTATAAGCAAAATGCCGTTCATTGGGCGCAGTTGTCCGCACTCTCCATGCATGATCGGTGTCACCTGTTCAACAATATCATGATGCATCTGCCCAAATAATCTGTCTTCTTCTTGACTTCAACCAAAGATTATCTCTTTCACCTTCTTCTGATAACTCTCGTTTTGCTACTCTTAGCCAATACCCTGCATAATACAATATCATAGTCATAGCCTTCCCACAACTGCCTGTAATTGGTCCAAAGGTTTGACCTATCCAAACACGTGTTTTCACACAGCAAAGAAATTCAACCATAGACTTAGACCTCCTGTTTTGGTAGGACCAAATTTTGGTTCTTTGGTCTAAAACGTCCAGCGCAACTTTCACACCCACTATTTTGGTCATTTATAAGTTGTATTGGAACAAACTGAAATGTCTGAACCAACTCACTCCACCTTCCCACTGACCATACAAGGTTTTTGTGAGAGCGACCAGATTTTACTGCCCATATCTCCACATAACCACTGACTTTGTTTTGGGGAGTTGGAAGAACATCATCGGTAGACCCAAATTTGATGTGATTTGGATCCAATACCCATGAGTCTTGTCTGTCTTTAGTTGACATCTCACCATTTCTCAAACTGTCTAGGTGTGTTTGAAACAGCTGAACATTTTTTGACTTGTTCAAGCTCACCTTGAAGTTGATCCAAAAGCTAGCACAGTAGACCAGTCCACAATGCCATGTAGAGCACTTGTGAGGTGTAGTAGTCAGTGTTACTTATTCTACCACCTTCCAGTGCCAAAGTCAAGCAAATTTCGAGTCGTTTTAGCTGTATACAAGTATACTGTGACACAAAATGACACTGTAACAATTTCAGAGGATATATACATTTAGAGGTAAATTATTCAGTGTTTTTATAAATGGTGTGACTTTTGGGTGATATAATATATCACTGCTGCATTAGCATAGTTAAATACCTACCAGACGGTGCAGATGTGGTTGTGTGTATGTGAATGGGTGAGCCCTTCATGATGACACATAACTATAATGCTTACAGGTAAGGCTCCATAGCTCAGTGGTTAGAGCACTGGTCTTGTAAACCAGGGGTCGCGAGTTCAATTCTCGCTGGGGCCTTTAGGAACTTTTGAGGTCAGAAAAGAGGACATCCAAAGAAAGGTCAGTCTACAAACAAACCGGCATAGTATAAAGTATGAAAAGCTTGCTTACAATAGTAAGTGAATTATAAGCAAAATGCCGTTCATTGGGCGCAGTTGTCCGCACTCTCCATGCATGATCGGTGTCACCTGTTCAACAATATCATGATGCATCTGCCCAAATAATCTGTCTTCTTCTTGACTTCAACCAAAGATTATCTCTTTCACCTTCTTCTGATAACTCTCGTTTTGCTACTCTTAGCCAATACCCTGCATAATACAATATCATAGTCATAGCCTTCCCACAACTGCCTGTAATTGGTCCAAAGGTTTGACCTATCCAAACACGTGTTTTCACACAGCAAAGAAATTCAACCATAGACTTAGACCTCCTGTTTTGGTAGGACCAAATTTTGGTTCTTTGGTCTAAAATGTCCAGCGCAACTTTCACACCCACTATTTTGGTCATTTATAAGTTGTATTGGAACAAACTGAAATGTCTGAACCAACTCACTCCACCTTCCCACTGACCATACAAGGTTTTTGTGAGAGCGACCAGATTTTACTGCCCATATCTCCACATAACCACTGACTTTGTTTTGGGGAGTTGGAAGAACATCATCGGTAGACCCAAATTTGATGTGATTTGGATCCAATACCCATGAGTCTTGTCTGTCTTTAGTTGACATCTCACCATTTCTCAAACTGTCTAGGTGTGTTTGAAACAGCTGAACATTTTTTGACTTGTTCAAGCTCACCTTGAAGTTGATCCAAAAGCTAGCACAGTAGACCAGTCCACAATGCCATGTAGAGCACTTGTGAGGTGTAGTAGTCGGTGTTACTTATTCTACCACCTTCCAGTGCCAAAGTCAAGCAAATTTCGAGTCGTTTTAGCTGTATACAAGTATACTGTGACACAAAATGACACTGTAACAATTTCAGAGGATATATACATTTAGAGGTAAATTATTCAGTGTTTTTATAAATGGTGTGACTTTTGGGTGATAGAATATATCACTGCTGCATTAGCATAGTTAAATACCTACCAGACGGTGCGATGTGGTTGTGTGTATGTGAATGGGTGAGCCCTTCATGATGACACATAACTATAATGCTTACAGGTAAGGCTCCATAGCTCAGTGGTTAGAGCACTGGTCTTGTAAACCAGGGGTTGCGAGTTCAATTCTCGCTGGGGCCTTTAGGAACTTTTGAGGTCAGAAAAGAGGACATCCAAAGAAAGGTCAGTCTACAAACAAACCGTCATAGTATAAAGTATGAAAAGCTTGCTTACAATAGTAAGTGAATTATAAGCAAAATGCCGTTCATTGGGCGCAGTTGTCCGCACTCTCCATGCATGATCGGTGTCACCTGTTCAACAATATCATGATGCATCTGCCCAAATAATCTGTCTTCTTCTTGACTTCAACCAAAGATTATCTCTTTCACCTTCTTCTGATAACTCTCGTTTTGCTACTCTTAGCCAATACCCTGCATAATACAATATCATAGTCATAGCCTTCCCACAACTGCCTGTAATTGGTCCAAAGGTTTGACCTATCCAAACACGTGTTTTCACACAGCAAAGAAATTCAACCATAGACTTAGACCTCCTGTTTTGGTAGGACCAAATTTTGGTTCTTTGGTCTAAAATGTCCAGCGCAACTTTCACACCCACTATTTTGGTCATTTATAAGTTGTATTGGAACAAACTGAAATGTCTGAACCAACTCACTCCACCTTCCCACTGACCATACAAGGTTTTTGTGAGAGCGACCAGATTTTACTGCCCATATCTCCACATAACCACTGACTTTGTTTTGGGGAGTTGGAAGAACATCATCGGTAGACCCAAATTTGATGTGATTTGGATCCAATACCCATGAGTCTTGTCTGTCTTTAGTTGACATCTCACCATTTCTCAAACTGTCTAGGTGTGTTTGAAACAGCTGAACATTTTTTGACTTGTTCAAGCTCACCTTGAAGTTGATCCAAAAGCTAGCACAGTAGACCAGTCCACAATGCCATGTAGAGCACTTGTGAGGTGTAGTAGTCGGTGTTACTTATTCTACCACCTTCCAGTGCCAAAGTCAAGCAAATTTCGAGTCGTTTTAGCTGTATACAAGTATACTGTGACACAAAATGACACTGTAACAATTTCAGAGGATATATACATTTAGAGGTAAATTATTCAGTGTTTTTATAAATGGTGTGACTTTTGGGTGATAGAATATATCACTGCTGCATTAGCATAGTTAAATACCTACCAGACGGTGCGATGTGGTTGTGTGTATGTGAATGGGTGAGCCCTTCATGATGACACATAACTATAATGCTTACAGGTAAGGCTCCATAGCTCAGTGGTTAGAGCACTGGTCTTGTAAACCAGGGGTTGCGAGTTCAATTCTCGCTGGGGCCTTTAGGAACTTTTGAGGTCAGAAAACAGGACATCCAAAGAAAGGTCAGTCTACAAACAAACCGTCATAGTATAAAGTATGAAAAGCTTGCTTACAATAGTAAGTGAATTATAAGCAAAATGCCGTTCATTGGGCGCAGTTGTCCGCACTCTCCATGCATGATCGGTGTCACCTGTTCAACAATATCATGATGCATCTGCCCAAATAATCTGTCTTCTTCTTGACTTCAACCAAAGATTATCTCTTTCACCTTCTTCTGATAACTCTCGTTTTGCTACTCTTAGCCAATACCCTGCATAATACAATATCATAGTCATAGCCTTCCCACAACTGCCTGTAATTGGTCCAAAGGTTTGACCTATCCAAACACGTGTTTTCACACAGCAAAGAAATTCAACCATAGACTTAGACCTCCTGTTTTGGTAGGACCAAATTTTGGTTCTTTGGTCTAAAACGTCCAGCGCAACTTTCACACCCACTATTTTGGTCATTTATAAGTTGTATTGGAACAAACTGAAATGTCTGAACCAACTCACTCCACCTTCCCACTGACCATACAAGGTTTTTGTGAGAGCGACCAGATTTTACTGCCCATATCTCCACATAACCACTGACTTTGTTTTGGGGAGTTGGAAGAACATCATCGGTAGACCCAAATTTGATGTGATTTGGATCCAATACCCATGAGTCTTGTCTGTCTTTAGTTGACATCTCACCATTTCTCAAACTGTCTAGGTGTGTTTGAAACAGCTGAACATTTTTTGACTTGTTCAAGCTCACCTTGAAGTTGATCCAAAAGCTAGCACAGTAGACCAGTCCACAATGCCATGTAGAGCACTTGTGAGGTGTAGTAGTCGGTGTTACTTATTCTACCACCTTCCAGTGCCAAAGTCAAGCAAATTTCGAGTCGTTTTAGCTGTATACAAGTATACTGTGACACAAAATGACACTGTAACAATTTCAGAGGATATATACATTTAGAGGTAAATTATTCAGTGTTTTTATAAATGGTGTGACTTTTGGGTGATATAATATATCACTGCTGCATTAGCATAGTTAAATACCTACCAGACGGTGCAGATGTGGTTGTGTGTATGTGAATGGGTGAGCCCTTCATGATGACACATAACTATAATGCTTACAGGTAAGGCTCCATAGCTCAGTGGTTAGAGCACTGGTCTTGTAAACCAGGGGTCGCGAGTTCAATTCTCGCTGGGGCCTTTAGGAACTTTTGAGGTCAGAAAAGAGGACATCCAAAGAAAGGTCAGTCTACAAACAAACCGGCATAGTATAAAGTATGAAAAGCTTGCTTACAATAGTAAGTGAATTATAAGCAAAATGCCGTTCATTGGGCGCAGTTGTCCGCACTCTCCATGCATGATCGGTGTCACCTGTTCAACAATATCATGATGCATCTGCCCAAATAATCTGTCTTCTTCTTGACTTCAACCAAAGATTATCTCTTTCACCTTCTTCTGATAACTCTCGTTTTGCTACTCTTAGCCAATACCCTGCATAATACAATATCATAGTCATAGCCTTCCCACAACTGCCTGTAATTGGTCCAAAGGTTTGACCTATCCAAACACGTGTTTTCACACAGCAAAGAAATTCAACCATAGACTTAGACCTCCTGTTTTGGTAGGACCAAATTTTGGTTCTTTGGTCTAAAATGTCCAGCGCAACTTTCACACCCACTATTTTGGTCATTTATAAGTTGTATTGGAACAAACTGAAATGTCTGAACCAACTCACTCCACCTTCCCACTGACCATACAAGGTTTTTGTGAGAGCGACCAGATTTTACTGCCCATATCTCCACATAACCACTGACTTTGTTTTGGGGAGTTGGAAGAACATCATCGGTAGACCCAAATTTGATGTGATTTGGATCCAATACCCATGAGTCTTGTCTGTCTTTAGTTGACATCTCACCATTTCTCAAACTGTCTAGGTGTGTTTGAAACAGCTGAACATTTTTTGACTTGTTCAAGCTCACCTTGAAGTTGATCCAAAAGCTAGCACAGTAGACCAGTCCACAATGCCATGTAGAGCACTTGTGAGGTGTAGTAGTCGGTGTTACTTATTCTACCACCTTCCAGTGCCAAAGTCAAGCAAATTTCGAGTCGTTTTAGCTGTATACAAGTATACTGTGACACAAAATGACACTGTAACAATTTCAGAGGATATATACATTTAGAGGTAAATTATTCAGTGTTTTTATAAATGGTGTGACTTTTGGGTGATAGAATATATCACTGCTGCATTAGCATAGTTAAATACCTACCAGACGGTGCGATGTGGTTGTGTGTATGTGAATGGGTGAGCCCTTCATGATGACACATAACTATAATGCTTACAGGTAAGGCTCCATAGCTCAGTGGTTAGAGCACTGGTCTTGTAAACCAGGGGTTGCGAGTTCAATTCTCGCTGGGGCCTTTAGGAACTTTTGAGGTCAGAAAACAGGACATCCAAAGAAAGGTCAGTCTACAAACAAACCGTCATAGTATAAAGTATGAAAAGCTTGCTTACAATAGTAAGTGAATTATAAGCAAAATGCCGTTCATTGGGCGCAGTTGTCCGCACTCTCCATGCATGATCGGTGTCACCTGTTCAACAATATCATGATGCATCTGCCCAAATAATCTGTCTTCTTCTTGACTTCAACCAAAGATTATCTCTTTCACCTTCTTCTGATAACTCTCGTTTTGCTACTCTTAGCCAATACCCTGCATAATACAATATCATAGTCATAGCCTTCCCACAACTGCCTGTAATTGGTCCAAAGGTTTGACCTATCCAAACACGTGTTTTCACACAGCAAAGAAATTCAACCATAGACTTAGACCTCCTGTTTTGGTAGGACCAAATTTTGGTTCTTTGGTCTAAAACGTCCAGCGCAACTTTCACACCCACTATTTTGGTCATTTATAAGTTGTATTGGAACAAACTGAAATGTCTGAACCAACTCACTCCACCTTCCCACTGACCATACAAGGTTTTTGTGAGAGCGACCAGATTTTACTGCCCATATCTCCACATAACCACTGACTTTGTTTTGGGGAGTTGGAAGAACATCATCGGTAGATCCAAATTTGATGTGATTTGGATCCAATACCCATGAGTCTTGTCTGTCTTTAGTTGACATCTCACCATTTCTCAAACTGTCTAGGTGTGTTTGAAACAGCTGAACATTTTTTTACTTGTTCAAGCTCACCTTGAAGTTGATCCAAAAGCTAGCACAGTAGACCAGTCCACAATGCCATGTAGAGCACTTGTGAGGTGTAGTAGTCGGTGTTACTTATTCTACCACCTTCCAGTGCCAAAGTCAAGCAAATTTCGAGTCGTTTTAGCTGTATACAAGTATACTGTGACACAAAATGACACTGTAACAATTTCAGAGGATATATACATTTAGAGGTAAATTATTCAGTGTTTTTATAAATGGTGTGACTTTTGGGTGATAGAATATATTACTGTTGCATTAGCATAGTTAAATACCTACCAGACGGTGCAGATGTGGTTGTGTGTATGTGAATGGGTGAGCCCTTCATGATGACACATAACTATAACGCTTACAGGTAAGGCTCCATAGCTCAGTGGTTAGAGCACTGGTCTTGTAAACCAGGGGTCGCGAGTTCAATTCTTGCTGGGGCCTTTAGGAACTTTTGAGGTCAGAAAAGAGGACATCCAAAGAAAGGTCAGGCTACAAACAAACCGGCATAGTATAAAGTATGAAAAGCTTGCTTACAATAGTAAGTGAATTATAAGCAAAATGCCGTTCATTGGGCGCAGTTGTCCGCGCTCTCAATGCATGATCGGTGTCACCGGTTCAACAATATCATGATGCATCTGCCCAAATAATCTGTCTTCTTCTTGACTTCAACCACAGATTATCTCTTTCACCTTCTTCTGATAACTCTCGTTTTGCTACTCTTAGCCAATACCCTGCATAATACAATATCATAGTAATAGCCTTCCCACAACTGCCTGTAATTGGTACAAAGGTGTGACCTCTCCAAACACGTGTTTTCACACAGCAAAGAAATTCAACCAGAGACTTAGACCTCCTGTTTTGGTAGGACCAAATTTTGGTTCTTTGGTCTAAAACGTCCAGCGCAACTTTCACACCCACTATTTTGGTCATTTATAAGTTGTATTGGAACAAACTGAAATGTCTGAACCAACTCACTCCACCTTCCCACTGACCATACAAGGTTTTTGTGAGAGCGACCAGATTTTACTGTCCATATCTCCACATAACCACTGACTTTGTTTTGGGGAGTTGGAAGAACATCATCGGTAGACCCAAATTTGATGTGATTTGGATCCAATACCCATGAGTCTTGTCTGTCTTTAGTTGACATCTCACCATTTCTCAAACTGTCTAGGTGTGTTTGAAACAGCTGAACATTTTTTGACTTGTTCAAGCTCACCTTGAAGTTGATCCAAAAGCTAGCACAGTAGACCAGTCCACAATGCCATGTAGAGCACTTGTGAGGTGTAGTAGTCGGTGTTACTTATTCTACCACCTTCCAGTGCCAAAGTCAAGCAAATTTCGAGTCGTTTTAGCTGTATACAAGTATACTGTGACACAAAATGACACTGTAACAATTTCAGAGGATATATACATTTAGAGGTAAATTATTCAGTGTTTTTATAAATGGTGTGACTTTTGGGTGATATAATATATCAGTGCTGCATTAGCATAGTTAAATACCTACCAGACGGTGCAGATGTGGTTGTGTGTATGTGAATGGGTGAGCCCTTCATGATGACACATAACTATAATGCTTACAGGTAAGGCTCCATAGCTCAGTGGTTAGAGCACTGGTCTTGTAAACCAGGGGTTGCGAGTTCAATTCTCGCTGGGGCCTTTAGGAACTTTTGAGGTCAGAAAAGAGGACATCCAAAGAAAGGTCAGTCTACAAACAAACCGGCATAGTATAAAGTATGAAAAGCTTGCTTACAATAGTAAGTGAATTATAAGCAAAATGCCGTTCATTGGGCGCAGTTGTCCGCGCTCTCAATGCATGATCGGTGTCACCGGTTCAACAATATCATGATGCATCTGCCCAAATAATCTGTCTTCTTCTTGACTTCAACCACAGATTATCTCTTTCACCTTCTTCTGATAACTCTCGTTTTGCTACTCTTAGCCAATACCCTGCATAATACAATATCATAGTAATAGCCTTCCCACAACTGCCTGTAATTGGTACAAAGGTGTGACCTCTCCAAACACGTGTTTTCACACAGCAAAGAAATTCAACCAGAGACTTAGACCTCCTGTTTTGGTAGGACCAAATTTTGGTTCTTTGGTCTAAAACGTCCAGCGCAACTTTCACACCCACTATTTTGGTCATTTATAAGTTGTATTGGAACAAACTGAAATGTCTGAACCAACTCACTCCACCTTCCCACTGACCATACAAGGTTTTTGTGAGAGCGACCAGATTTTACTGCCCATATCTCCACATAACCACTGACTTTGTTTTGGGGAGTTGGAAGAACATCATCGGTAGATCCAAATTTGATGTGATTTGGATCCAATACCCATGAGTCTTGTCTGTCTTTAGTTGACATCTCACCATTTCTCAAACTGTCTAGGTGTGTTTGAAACAGCTGAACATTTTTTGACTTGTTCAAGCTCACCTTGAAGTTGATCCAAAAGCTAGCACAGTAGACCAGTCCACAATGCCATGTAGAGCACTTGTGAGGTGTAGTAGTCGGTGTTACTTATTCTACCACCTTCCAGTGCCAAAGTCAAGCAAATTTCGAGTCGTTTTAGCTGTATACAAGTATACTGTGACACAAAATGACACTGTAACAATTTCAGAGGATATATACATTTAGAGGTAAATTATTCAGTGTTTTTATAAATGGTGTGACTTTTGGGTGATAGAATATATTACTGTTGCATTAGCATAGTTAAATACCTACCAGACGGTGCAGATGTGGTTGTGTGTATGTGAATGGGTGAGCCCTTCATGATGACACATAACTATAACGCTTACAGGTAAGGCTCCATAGCTCAGTGGTTAGAGCACTGGTCTTGTAAACCAGGGGTCGCGAGTTCAATTCTCGCTGGGGCCTTTAGGAACTTTTGAGGTCAGAAAAGAGGACATCCAAAGAAAGGTCAGGCTACAAACAAACCGGCATAGTATAAAGTATGAAAAGCTTGCTTACAATAGTAAGTGAATTATAAGCAAAATGCCGTTCATTGGGCGCAGTTGTCCGCGCTCTCAATGCATGATCGGTGTCACCGGTTCAACAATATCATGATGCATCTGCCCAAATAATCTGTCTTCTTCTTGACTTCAACCACAGATTATCTCTTTCACCTTCTTCTGATAACTCTCGTTTTGCTACTCTTAGCCAATACCCTGCATAATACAATATCATAGTCATAGCCTTCCCACAACTGCCTGTAATTGGTACAAAGGTGTGACCTCTCCAAACACGTGTTTTCACACAGCAAAGAAATTCAACCAGAGACTTAGACCTCCTGTTTTGGTAGGACCAAATTTTGGTTCTTTGGTCTAAAACGTCCAGCGCAACTTTCACACCCACTATTTTGGTCATTTATAAGTTGTATTGGAACAAACTGAAATGTCTGAACCAACTCACTCCACCTTCCCACTGACCATACAAGGTTTTTGTGAGAGCGACCAGATTTTACTGTCCATATCTCCACATAACCACTGACTTTGTTTTGGGGAGTTGGAAGAACATCATCGGTAGACCCAAATTTGATGTGATTTGGATCCAATACCCATGAGTCTTGTCTGTCTTTAGTTGACATCTCACCATTTCTCAAACTGTCTAGGTGTGTTTGAAACAGCTGAACATTTTTTGACTTGTTCAAGCTCACCTTGAAGTTGATCCAAAAGCTAGCACAGTAGACCAGTCCACAATGCCATGTAGAGCACTTGTGAGGTGTAGTAGTCGGTGTTACTTATTCTACCACCTTCCAGTGCCAAAGTCAAGCAAATTTCGAGTCGTTTTAGCTGTATACAAGTATACTGTGACACAAAATGACACTGTAACAATTTCAGAGGATATATACATTTAGAGGTAAATTATTCAGTGTTTTTATAAATGGTGTGACTTTTGGGTGATATAATATATCAGTGCTGCATTAGCATAGTTAAATACCTACCAGACGGTGCAGATGTGGTTGTGTGTATGTGAATGGGTGAGCCCTTCATGATGACACATAACTATAATGCTTACAGGTAAGGCTCCATAGCTCAGTGGTTAGAGCACTGGTCTTGTAAACCAGGGGTTGCGAGTTCAATTCTCGCTGGGGCCTTTAGGAACTTTTGAGGTCAGAAAAGAGGACATCCAAAGAAAGGTCAGTCTACAAACAAACCGGCATAGTATAAAGTATGAAAAGCTTGCTTACAATAGTAAGTGAATTATAAGCAAAATGCTGTTCATTGGGCGCAGTTGTCCGCACTCTCCATGCATGATCGGTGTCACCTGTTCAACAATATCATGATGCATCTGCCCAAATAATCTGTCTTCTTCTTGACTTCAACCAAAGATTATCTCTTTCACCTTCTTCTGATAACTCTCGTTTTGCTACTCTTAGCCAATACCCTGCATAATACAATATCATAGTCATAGCCTTCCCACAACTGCCTGTAATTGGTCCAAAGGTTTGACCTATCCAAACACGTGTTTTCACACAGCAAAGAAATTCAACCATAGACTTAGACCTCCTGTTTTGGTAGGACCAAATTTTGGTTCTTTGGTCTAAAACGTCCAGCGCAACTTTCACACCCACTATTTTGGTCATTTATAAGTTGTATTGGAACAAACTGAAATGTCTGAACCAACTCACTCCACCTTCCCACTGACCATACAAGGTTTTTGTGAGAGCGACCAGATTTTACTGCCCATATCTCCACATAACCACTGACTTTGTTTTGGGGAGTTGGAAGAACATCATCGGTAGATCCAAATTTGATGTGATTTGGATCCAATACCCATGAGTCTTGTCTGTCTTTAGTTGACATCTCACCATTTCTCAAACTGTCTAGGTGTGTTTGAAACAGCTGAACATTTTTTTACTTGTTCAAGCTCACCTTGAAGTTGATCCAAAAGCTAGCACAGTAGACCAGTCCACAATGCCATGTAGAGCACTTGTGAGGTGTAGTAGTCGGTGTTACTTATTCTACCACCTTCCAGTGCCAAAGTCAAGCAAATTTCGAGTCGTTTTAGCTGTATACAAGTATACTGTGACACAAAATGACACTGTAACAATTTCAGAGGATATATACATTTAGAGGTAAATTATTCAGTGTTTTTATAAATGGTGTGACTTTTGGGTGATAGAATATATTACTGTTGCATTAGCATAGTTAAATACCTACCAGACGGTGCAGATGTGGTTGTGTGTATGTGAATGGGTGAGCCCTTCATGATGACACATAACTATAACGCTTACAGGTAAGGCTCCATAGCTCAGTGGTTAGAGCACTGGTCTTGTAAACCAGGGGTCGCGAGTTCAATTCTCGCTGGGGCCTTTAGGAACTTTTGAGGTCAGAAAAGAGGACATCCAAAGAAAGGTCAGGCTACAAACAAACCGGCATAGTATAAAGTATGAAAAGCTTGCTTACAATAGTAAGTGAATTATAAGCAAAATGCCGTTCATTGGGCGCAGTTGTCCGCGCTCTCAATGCATGATCGGTGTCACCGGTTCAACAATATCATGATGCATCTGCCCAAATAATCTGTCTTCTTCTTGACTTCAACCACAGATTATCTCTTTCACCTTCTTCTGATAACTCTCGTTTTGCTACTCTTAGCCAATACCCTGCATAATACAATATCATAGTAATAGCCTTCCCACAACTGCCTGTAATTGGTACAAAGGTGTGACCTCTCCAAACACGTGTTTTCACACAGCAAAGAAATTCAACCAGAGACTTAGACCTCCTGTTTTGGTAGGACCAAATTTTGGTTCTTTGGTCTAAAACGTCCAGCGCAACTTTCACACCCACTATTTTGGTCATTTATAAGTTGTATTGGAACAAACTGAAATGTCTGAACCAACTCACTCCACCTTCCCACTGACCATACAAGGTTTTTGTGAGAGCGACCAGATTTTACTGTCCATATCTCCACATAACCACTGACTTTGTTTTGGGGAGTTGGAAGAACATCATCGGTAGACCCAAATTTGATGTGATTTGGATCCAATACCCATGAGTCTTGTCTGTCTTTAGTTGACATCTCACCATTTCTCAAACTGTCTAGGTGTGTTTGAAACAGCTGAACATTTTTTTACTTGTTCAAGCTCACCTTGAAGTTGATCCAAAAGCTAGCACAGTAGACCAGTCCACAATGCCATGTAGAGCACTTGTGAGGTGTAGTAGTCGGTGTTACTTATTCTACCACCTTCCAGTGCCAAAGTCAAGCAAATTTCGAGTCGTTTTAGCTGTATACAAGTATACTGTGACACAAAATGACACTGTAACAATTTCAGAGGATATATACATTTAGAGGTAAATTATTCAGTGTTTTTATAAATGGTGTGACTTTTGGGTGATATAATATATCAGTGCTGCATTAGCATAGTTAAATACCTACCAGACGGTGCAGATGTGGTTGTGTGTATGTGAATGGGTGAGCCCTTCATGATGACACATAACTATAATGCTTACAGGTAAGGCTCCATAGCTCAGTGGTTAGAGCACTGGTCTTGTAAACCAGGGGTCGCGAGTTCAATTCTTGCTGGGGCCTTTAGGAACTTTTGAGGTCAGAAAAGAGGACATCCAAAGAAAGGTCAGGCTACAAACAAACCGGCATAGTATAAAGTATGAAAAGCTTGCTTACAATAGTAAGTGAATTATAAGCAAAATGCCGTTCATTGGGCGCAGTTGTCCGCACTCTCCATGCATGATCGGTGTCACCTGTTCAACAATATCATGATGCATCTGCCCAAATAATCTGTCTTCTTCTTGACTTCAACCAAAGATTATCTCTTTCACCTTCTTCTGATAACTCTCGTTTTGCTACTCTTAGCCAATACCCTGCATAATACAATATCATAGTCATAGCCTTCCCACAACTGCCTGTAATTGGTCCAAAGGTTTGACCTATCCAAACACGTGTTTTCACACAGCAAAGAAATTCAACCATAGACTTAGACCTCCTGTTTTGGTAGGACCAAATTTTGGTTCTTTGGTCTAAAACGTCCAGCGCAACTTTCACACCCACTATTTTGGTCATTTATAAGTTGTATTGGAACAAACTGAAATGTCTGAACCAACTCACTCCACCTTCCCACTGACCATACAAGGTTTTTGTGAGAGCGACCAGATTTTACTGCCCATATCTCCACATAACCACTGACTTTGTTTTGGGGAGTTGGAAGAACATCATCGGTAGACCCAAATTTGATGTGATTTGGATCCAATACCCATGAGTCTTGTCTGTCTTTAGTTGACATCTCACCATTTCTCAAACTGTCTAGGTGTGTTTGAAACAGCTGAACATTTTTTGACTTGTTCAAGCTCACCTTGAAGTTGATCCAAAAGCTAGCACAGTAGACCAGTCCACAATGCCATGTAGAGCACTTGTGAGGTGTAGTAGTCGGTGTTACTTATTCTACCACCTTCCAGTGCCAAAGTCAAGCAAATTTCGAGTCGTTTTAGCTGTATACAAGTATACTGTGACACAAAATGACACTGTAACAATTTCAGAGGATATATACATTTAGAGGTAAATTATTCAGTGTTTTTATAAATGGTGTGACTTTTGGGTGATATAATATATCACTGCTGCATTAGCATAGTTAAATACCTACCAGACGGTGCAGATGTGGTTGTGTGTATGTGAATGGGTGAGCCCTTCATGATGACACATAACTATAATGCTTACAGGTAAGGCTCCATAGCTCAGTGGTTAGAGCACTGGTCTTGTAAACCAGGGGTCGCGAGTTCAATTCTCGCTGGGGCCTTTAGGAACTTTTGAGGTCAGAAAAGAGGACATCCAAAGAAAGGTCAGTCTACAAACAAACCGGCATAGTATAAAGTATGAAAAGCTTGCTTACAATAGTAAGTGAATTATAAGCAAAATGCCGTTCATTGGGCGCAGTTGTCCGCACTCTCCATGCATGATCGGTGTCACCTGTTCAACAATATCATGATGCATCTGCCCAAATAATCTGTCTTCTTCTTGACTTCAACCAAAGATTATCTCTTTCACCTTCTTCTGATAACTCTCGTTTTGCTACTCTTAGCCAATACCCTGCATAATACAATATCATAGTCATAGCCTTCCCACAACTGCCTGTAATTGGTCCAAAGGTTTGACCTATCCAAACACGTGTTTTCACACAGCAAAGAAATTCAACCATAGACTTAGACCTCCTGTTTTGGTAGGACCAAATTTTGGTTCTTTGGTCTAAAATGTCCAGCGCAACTTTCACACCCACTATTTTGGTCATTTATAAGTTGTATTGGAACAAACTGAAATGTCTGAACCAACTCACTCCACCTTCCCACTGACCATACAAGGTTTTTGTGAGAGCGACCAGATTTTACTGCCCATATCTCCACATAACCACTGACTTTGTTTTGGGGAGTTGGAAGAACATCATCGGTAGACCCAAATTTGATGTGATTTGGATCCAATACCCATGAGTCTTGTCTGTCTTTAGTTGACATCTCACCATTTCTCAAACTGTCTAGGTGTGTTTGAAACAGCTGAACATTTTTTGACTTGTTCAAGCTCACCTTGAAGTTGATCCAAAAGCTAGCACAGTAGACCAGTCCACAATGCCATGTAGAGCACTTGTGAGGTGTAGTAGTCGGTGTTACTTATTCTACCACCTTCCAGTGCCAAAGTCAAGCAAATTTCGAGTCGTTTTAGCTGTATACAAGTATACTGTGACACAAAATGACACTGTAACAATTTCAGAGGATATATACATTTAGAGGTAAATTATTCAGTGTTTTTATAAATGGTGTGACTTTTGGGTGATAGAATATATCACTGCTGCATTAGCATAGTTAAATACCTACCAGACGGTGCGATGTGGTTGTGTGTATGTGAATGGGTGAGCCCTTCATGATGACACATAACTATAATGCTTACAGGTAAGGCTCCATAGCTCAGTGGTTAGAGCACTGGTCTTGTAAACCAGGGGTTGCGAGTTCAATTCTCGCTGGGGCCTTTAGGAACTTTTGAGGTCAGAAAAGAGGACATCCAAAGAAAGGTCAGTCTACAAACAAACCGTCATAGTATAAAGTATGAAAAGCTTGCTTACAATAGTAAGTGAATTATAAGCAAAATGCCGTTCATTGGGCGCAGTTGTCCGCACTCTCAATGCATGATCGGTGTCACCGGTTCAACAATATCATGATGCATCTGCCCAAATAATCTGTCTTCTTCTTGACTTCAACCACAGATTATCACTTTCACCTTCTTCTGATAACTCTCGTTTTGCTACTCTTAGCCAATACCCTGCATAATACAATATCATAGTAATAGCCTTCCCACAACTGCCTGTAATTGGTCCAAAGGTTTGACCTCTCCAAACACGTGTTTTCACACAGCAAAGAAATTCAACCAGAGACTTAGACCTCCTGTTTTGGTAGGACCAAATTTTGGTTCTTTGGTCTAAAACGTCCAGCGCAACTTTCACACCCACTATTTTGGTCATTTATAAGTTGTATTGGAACAAACTGAAATGTCTGAACCAACTCACTCCACCTTCCCACTGACCATACAAGGTTTTTGTGAGAGCGACCAGATTTTACTGCCCATATCTCCACATAACCACTGACTTTGTTTTGGGGAGTTGGAAGAACATCATCGGTAGACCCAAATTTGATGTGATTTGGATCCAATACCCATGAGTCTTGTCTGTCTTTAGTTGACATCTCACCATTTCTCAAACTGTCTAGGTGTGTTTGAAACAGCTGAACATTTTTTGACTTGTTCAAGCTCACCTTGAAGTTGATCCAAAAGCTAGCACAGTAGACCAGTCCACAATGCCATGTAGAGCACTTGTGAGGTGTAGTAGTCGGTGTTACTTATTCTACCACCTTCCAGTGCCAAAGTCAAGCAAATTTCGAGTCGTTTTAGCTGTATACAAGTATACTGTGACACAAAATGACACTGTAACAATTTCAGAGGATATATACATTTAGAGGTAAATTATTCAGTGTTTTTATAAATGGTGTGACTTTTGGGTGATAGAATATATCACTGCTGCATTAGCATAGTTAAATACCTACCAGACGGTGCAGATGTGGTTGTGTGTATGTGAATGGGTGAGCCCTTCATGATGACACATAACTATAATGCTTACAGGTAAGGCTCCATAGCTCAGTGGTTAGAGCACTGGTCTTGTAAACCAGGGGTCGCGAGTTCAATTCTCGCTGGGGCCTTTAGGAACTTTTGAGGTCAGAAAAGAGGACATCCAAAGAAAGGTCAGTCTACAAACAAACCGGCATAGTATAAAGTATGAAAAGCTTGCTTACAATAGTAAGTGAATTATAAGCAAAATGCCGTTCATTGGGCGCAGTTGTCCGCACTCTCCATGCATGATCGGTGTCACCTGTTCAACAATATCATGATGCATCTGCCCAAATAATCTGTCTTCTTCTTGACTTCAACCAAAGATTATCTCTTTCACCTTCTTCTGATAACTCTCGTTTTGCTACTCTTAGCCAATACCCTGCATAATACAATATCATAGTCATAGCCTTCCCACAACTGCCTGTAATTGGTCCAAAGGTTTGACCTATCCAAACACGTGTTTTCACACAGCAAAGAAATTCAACCATAGACTTAGACCTCCTGTTTTGGTAGGACCAAATTTTGGTTCTTTGGTCTAAAATGTCCAGCGCAACTTTCACACCCACTATTTTGGTCATTTATAAGTTGTATTGGAACAAACTGAAATGTCTGAACCAACTCACTCCACCTTCCCACTGACCATACAAGGTTTTTGTGAGAGCGACCAGATTTTACTGCCCATATCTCCACATAACCACTGACTTTGTTTTGGGGAGTTGGAAGAACATCATCGGTAGACCCAAATTTGATGTGATTTGGATCCAATACCCATGAGTCTTGTCTGTCTTTAGTTGACATCTCACCATTTCTCAAACTGTCTAGGTGTGTTTGAAACAGCTGAACATTTTTTGACTTGTTCAAGCTCACCTTGAAGTTGATCCAAAAGCTAGCACAGTAGACCAGTCCACAATGCCATGTAGAGCACTTGTGAGGTGTAGTAGTCGGTGTTACTTATTCTACCACCTTCCAGTGCCAAAGTCAAGCAAATTTCGAGTCGTTTTAGCTGTATACAAGTATACTGTGACACAAAATGACACTGTAACAATTTCAGAGGATATATACATTTAGAGGTAAATTATTCAGTGTTTTTATAAATGGTGTGACTTTTGGGTGATAGAATATATCACTGCTGCATTAGCATAGTTAAATACCTACCAGACGGTGCGATGTGGTTGTGTGTATGTGAATGGGTGAGCCCTTCATGATGACACATAACTATAATGCTTACAGGTAAGGCTCCATAGCTCAGTGGTTAGAGCACTGGTCTTGTAAACCAGTGGTTGCGAGTTCAATTCTTGCTGGGGCCTTTAGGAACTTTTGAGGTCAGAAAAGAGGACATCCAAAGAAAGGTCAGTCTACAAACAAACCGTCATAGTATAAAGTATGAAAAGCTTGCTTACAATAGTAAGTGAATTATAAGCAAAATGCCGTTCATTGGGCGCAGTTGTCCGCACTCTCAATGCATGATCGGTGTCACCGGTTCAACAATATCATGATGCATCTGCCCAAATAATCTGTCTTCTTCTTGACTTCAACCACAGATTATCACTTTCACCTTCTTCTGATAACTCTCGTTTTGCTACTCTTAGCCAATACCCTGCATAATACAATATCATAGTAATAGCCTTCCCACAACTGCCTGTAATTGGTCCAAAGGTTTGACCTCTCCAAACACGTGTTTTCACACAGCAAAGAAATTCAACCAGAGACTTAGACCTCCTGTTTTGGTAGGACCAAATTTTGGTTCTTTGGTCTAAAACGTCCAGCGCAACTTTCACACCCACTATTTTGGTCATTTATAAGTTGTATTGGAACAAACTGAAATGTCTGAACCAACTCACTCCACCTTCCCACTGACCATACAAGGTTTTTGTGAGAGCGACCAGATTTTACTGCCCATATCTCCACATAACCACTGACTTTGTTTTGGGGAGTTGGAAGAACATCATCGGTAGACCCAAATTTGATGTGATTTGGATCCAATACCCATGAGTCTTGTCTGTCTTTAGTTGACATCTCACCATTTCTCAAACTGTCTAGGTGTGTTTGAAACAGCTGAACATTTTTTTACTTGTTCAAGCTCACCTTGAAGTTGATCCAAAAGCTAGCACAGTAGACCAGTCCACAATGCCATGTAGAGCACTTGTGAGGTGTAGTAGTCGGTGTTACTTATTCTACCACCTTCCAGTGCCAAAGTCAAGCAAATTTCGAGTCGTTTTAGCTGTATACAAGTATACTGTGACACAAAATGACACTGTAACAATTTCAGAGGATATATACATTTAGAGGTAAATTATTCAGTGTTTTTATAAATGGTGTGACTTTTGGGTGATAGAATATATCACTGCTGCATTAGCATAGTTAAATACCTACCAGACGGTGCAGATGTGGTTGTGTGTATGTGAATGGGTGAGCCCTTCATGATGACACATAACTATAATGCTTACAGGTAAGGCTCCATAGCTCAGTGGTTAGAGCACTGGTCTTGTAAACCAGGGGTCGCGAGTTCAATTCTCGCTGGGGCCTTTAGGAACTTTTGAGGTCAGAAAAGAGGACATCCAAAGAAAGGTCAGTCTACAAACAAACCGGCATAGTATAAAGTATGAAAAGCTTGCTTACAATAGTAAGTGAATTATAAGCAAAATGCCGTTCATTGGGCGCAGTTGTCCGCACTCTCCATGCATGATCGGTGTCACCTGTTCAACAATATCATGATGCATCTGCCCAAATAATCTGTCTTCTTCTTGACTTCAACCAAAGATTATCTCTTTCACCTTCTTCTGATAACTCTCGTTTTGCTACTCTTAGCCAATACCCTGCATAATACAATATCATAGTCATAGCCTTCCCACAACTGCCTGTAATTGGTCCAAAGGTTTGACCTATCCAAACACGTGTTTTCACACAGCAAAGAAATTCAACCATAGACTTAGACCTGCTGTTTTGGTAGGACCAAATTTTGGTTCTTTGGTCTAAAACGTCCAGCGCAACTTTCACACCCACTATTTTGGTCATTTATAAGTTGTATTGGAACAAACTGAAATGTCTGAACCAACTCACTCCACCTTCCCACTGACCATACAAGGTTTTTGTGAGAGCGACCAGATTTTACTGCCCATATCTCCACATAACCACTGACTTTGTTTTGGGGAGTTGGAAGAACATCATCGGTAGACCCAAATTTGATGTGATTTGGATCCAATACCCATGAGTCTTGTCTGTCTTTAGTTGACATCTCACCATTTCTCAAACTGTCTAGGTGTGTTTGAAACAGCTGAACATTTTTTGACTTGTTCAAGCTCACCTTGAAGTTGATCCAAAAGCTAGCACAGTAGACCAGTCCACAATGCCATGTAGAGCACTTGTGAGGTGTAGTAGTCGGTGTTACTTATTCTACCACCTTCCAGTGCCAAAGTCAAGCAAATTTCGAGTCGTTTTAGCTGTATACAAGTATACTGTGACACAAAATGACACTGTAACAATTTCAGAGGATATATACATTTAGAGGTAAATTATTCAGTGTTTTTATAAATGGTGTGACTTTTGGGTGATATAATATATCACTGCTGCATTAGCATAGTTAAATACCTACCAGACGGTGCAGATGTGGTTGTGTGTATGTGAATGGGTGAGCCCTTCATGATGACACATAACTATAATGCTTACAGGTAAGGCTCCATAGCTCAGTGGTTAGAGCACTGGTCTTGTAAACCAGGGGTCGCGAGTTCAATTCTCGCTGGGGCCTTTAGGAACTTTTGAGGTCAGAAAAGAGGACATCCAAAGAAAGGTCAGTCTACAAACAAACCGGCATAGTATAAAGTATGAAAAGCTTGCTTACAATAGTAAGTGAATTATAAGCAAAATGCCGTTCATTGGGCGCAGTTGTCCGCACTCTCCATGCATGATCGGTGTCACCTGTTCAACAATATCATGATGCATCTGCCCAAATAATCTGTCTTCTTCTTGACTTCAACCAAAGATTATCTCTTTCACCTTCTTCTGATAACTCTCGTTTTGCTACTCTTAGCCAATACCCTGCATAATACAATATCATAGTCATAGCCTTCCCACAACTGCCTGTAATTGGTCCAAAGGTTTGACCTATCCAAACACGTGTTTTCACACAGCAAAGAAATTCAACCATAGACTTAGACCTCCTGTTTTGGTAGGACCAAATTTTGGTTCTTTGGTCTAAAATGTCCAGCGCAACTTTCACACCCACTATTTTGGTCATTTATAAGTTGTATTGGAACAAACTGAAATGTCTGAACCAACTCACTCCACCTTCCCACTGACCATACAAGGTTTTTGTGAGAGCGACCAGATTTTACTGCCCATATCTCCACATAACCACTGACTTTGTTTTGGGGAGTTGGAAGAACATCATCGGTAGACCCAAATTTGATGTGATTTGGATCCAATACCCATGAGTCTTGTCTGTCTTTAGTTGACATCTCACCATTTCTCAAACTGTCTAGGTGTGTTTGAAACAGCTGAACATTTTTTGACTTGTTCAAGCTCACCTTGAAGTTGATCCAAAAGCTAGCACAGTAGACCAGTCCACAATGCCATGTAGAGCACTTGTGAGGTGTAGTAGTCGGTGTTACTTATTCTACCACCTTCCAGTGCCAAAGTCAAGCAAATTTCGAGTCGTTTTAGCTGTATACAAGTATACTGTGACACAAAATGACACTGTAACAATTTCAGAGGATATATACATTTAGAGGTAAATTATTCAGTGTTTTTATAAATGGTGTGACTTTTGGGTGATAGAATATATCACTGCTGCATTAGCATAGTTAAATACCTACCAGACGGTGCGATGTGGTTGTGTGTATGTGAATGGGTGAGCCCTTCATGATGACACATAACTATAATGCTTACAGGTAAGGCTCCAAAGCTCAGTGGTTAGAGCACTGGTCTTGTAAACCAGGGGTTGCGAGTTCAATTCTCGCTGGGGCCTTTAGGAACTTTTGAGGTCAGAAAAGAGGACATCCAAAGAAAGGTCGGTCTACAAACAAACCGTCATAGTATAAAGTATGAAAAGCTTGCTTACAATAGTAAGTGAATTATAAGCAAAATGCCGTTCATTGGGCGCAGTTGTCCGCACTCTCAATGCATGATCGGTGTCACCGGTTCAACAATATCATGATGCATCTGCCCAAATAATCTGTCTTCTTCTTGACTTCAACCACAGATTATCACTTTCACCTTCTTCTGATAACTCTCGTTTTGCTACTCTTAGCCAATACCCTGCATAATACAATATCATAGTAATAGCCTTCCCACAACTGCCTGTAATTGGTCCAAAGGTTTGACCTCTCCAAACACGTGTTTTCACACAGCAAAGAAATTCAACCAGAGACTTAGACCTCCTGTTTTGGTAGGACCAAATTTTGGTTCTTTGGTCTAAAACGTCCAGCGCAACTTTCACACCCACTATTTTGGTCATTTATAAGTTGTATTGGAACAAACTGAAATGTCTGAACCAACTCACTCCACCTTCCCACTGACCATACAAGGTTTTTGTGAGAGCGACCAGATTTTACTGCCCATATCTCCACATAACCACTGACTTTGTTTTGGGGAGTTGGAAGAACATCATCGGTAGACCCAAATTTGATGTGATTTGGATCCAATACCCATGAGTCTTGTCTGTCTTTAGTTGACATCTCACCATTTCTCAAACTGTCTAGGTGTGTTTGAAACAGCTGAACATTTTTTTACTTGTTCAAGCTCACCTTGAAGTTGATCCAAAAGCTAGCACAGTAGACCAGTCCACAATGCCATGTAGAGCACTTGTGAGGTGTAGTAGTCGGTGTTACTTATTCTACCACCTTCCAGTGCCAAAGTCAAGCAAATTTCGAGTCGTTTTAGCTGTATACAAGTATACTGTGACACAAAATGACACTGTAACAATTTCAGAGGATATATACATTTAGAGGTAAATTATTCAGTGTTTTTATAAATGGTGTGACTTTTGGGTGATAGAATATATCACTGCTGCATTAGCATAGTTAAATACCTACCAGACGGTGCAGATGTGGTTGTGTGTATGTGAATGGGTGAGCCCTTCATGATGACACATAACTATAATGCTTACAGGTAAGGCTCCATAGCTCAGTGGTTAGAGCACTGGTCTTGTAAACCAGGGGTCGCGAGTTCAATTCTCGCTGGGGCCTTTAGGAACTTTTGAGGTCAGAAAAGAGGACATCCAAAGAAAGGTCAGTCTACAAACAAACCGGCATAGTATAAAGTATGAAAAGCTTGCTTACAATAGTAAGTGAATTATAAGCAAAATGCCGTTCATTGGGCGCAGTTGTCCGCACTCTCCATGCATGATCGGTGTCACCTGTTCAACAATGTCATGATGCATCTGCCCAAATAATCTGTCTTCTTCTTGACTTCAACCAAAGATTATCTCTTTCACCTTCTTCTGATAACTCTCGTTTTGCTACTCTTAGCCAATACCCTGCATAATACAATATCATAGTCATAGCCTTCCCACAACTGCCTGTAATTGGTCCAAAGGTTTGACCTCTCCAAACACGTGTTTTCACACAGCAAAGAAATTCAACCAGAGACTTAGACCTCCTGTTTTGGTAGGACCAAATTTTGGTTCTTTGGTCTAAAACGTCCAGCGCAACTTTCACACCCACTATTTTGGTCATTTATAAGTTGTATTGGAACAAACTGAAATGTCTGAACCAACTCACTCCACCTTCCCACTGACCATACAAGGTTTTTGTGAGAGCGACCAGATTTTACTGCCCATATCTCCACATAACCACTGACTTTGTTTTGGGGAGTTGGAAGAACATCATCGGTAGACCCAAATTTGATGTGATTTGGATCCAATACCCATGAGTCTTGTCTGTCTTTAGTTGACATCTCACCATTTCTCAAACTGTCTAGGTGTGTTTGAAACAGCTGAACATTTTTTTACTTGTTCAAGCTCACCTTGAAGTTGATCCAAAAGCTAGCACAGTAGACCAGTCCACAATGCCATGTAGAGCACTTGTGAGGTGTAGTAGTCGGTGTTACTTATTCTACCACCTTCCAGTGCCAAAGTCAAGCAAATTTCGAGTCGTTTTAGCTGTATACAAGTATACTGTGACACAAAATGACACTGTAACAATTTCAGAGGATATATACATTTAGAGGTAAATTATTCAGTGTTTTTATAAATGGTGTGACTTTTGGGTGATAGAATATATCACTGCTGCATTAGCATAGTTAAATACCTACCAGACGGTGCAGATGTGGTTGTGTGTATGTGAATGGGTGAGCCCTTCATGATGACACATAACTATAATGCTTACAGGTAAGGCTCCATAGCTCAGTGGTTAGAGCACTGGTCTTGTAAACCAGGGGTCGTGAGTTCAATTCTCGCTGGGGCCTTTAGGAACTTTTGAGGTCAGAAAAGAGGACATCCAAAGAAAGGTCAGTCTACAAACAAACCGGCATAGTATAAAGTATGAAAAGCTTGCTTACAATAGTAAGTGAATTATAAGCAAAATGCCGTTCATTGGGCGCAGTTGTCCGCACTCTCCATGCATGATAGGTGTCACCTGTTCAACAATATCATGATGCATCTGCCCAAATAATCTGTCTTCTTCTTGACTTCAACCAAAGATTATCTCTTTCACCTTCTTCTGATAACTCGTTTTGCTACTCTTAGCCAATACCCTGCATAATACAATATCATAGTCATAGCCTTCCCACAACTGCCTGTAATTGGTCCAAAGGTTTGACCTATCCAAACACGTGTTTTCACACAGCAAAGAAATTCAACCATAGACTTAGACCTCCTGTTTTGGTAGGACCAAATTTTGGTTCTTTGGTCTAAAATGTCCAGCGCAACTTTCACACCCACTATTTTGGTCATTTATAAGTTGTATTGGAACAAACTGAAATGTCTGAACCAACTCACTCCACCTTCCCACTGACCATACAAGGTTTTTGTGAGAGCGACCAGATTTTACTGCCCATATCTCCACATAACCACTGACTTTGTTTTGGGGAGTTGGAAGAACATCATCGGTAGACCCAAATTTGATGTGATTTGGATCCAATACCCATGAGTCTTGTCTGTCTTTAGTTGACATCTCACCATTTCTCAAACTGTCTAGGTGTGTTTGAAACAGCTGAACATTTTTTGACTTGTTCAAGCTCACCTTGAAGTTGATCCAAAAGCTAGCACAGTAGACCAGTCCACAATGCCATGTAGAGCACTTGTGAGGTGTAGTAGTCGGTGTTACTTATTCTACCACCTTCCAGTGCCAAAGTCAAGCAAATTTCGAGTCGTTTTAGCTGTATACAAGTATACTGTGACACAAAATGACACTGTAACAATTTCAGAGGATATATACATTTAGAGGTAAATTATTCAGTGTTTTTATAAATGGTGTGACTTTTGGGTGATAGAATATATCACTGCTGCATTAGCATAGTTAAATACCTACCAGACGGTGCGATGTGGTTGTGTGTATGTGAATGGGTGAGCCCTTCATGATGACACATAACTATAATGCTTACAGGTAAGGCTCCATAGCTCAGTGGTTAGAGCACTGGTCTTGTAAACCAGGGGTTGCGAGTTCAATTCTCGCTGGGGCCTTTAGGAACTTTTGAGGTCAGAAAAGAGGACATCCAAAGAAAGGTCAGTCTACAAACAAACCGTCATAGTATAAAGTATGAAAAGCTTGCTTACAATAGTAAGTGAATTATAAGCAAAATGCCGTTCATTGGGCGCAGTTGTCCGCACTCTCAATGCATGATCGGTGTCACCGGTTCAACAATATCATGATGCATCTGCCCAAATAATCTGTCTTCTTCTTGACTTCAACCACAGATTATCACTTTCACCTTCTTCTGATAACTCTCGTTTTGCTACTCTTAGCCAATACCCTGCATAATACAATATCATAGTAATAGCCTTCCCACAACTGCCTGTAATTGGTCCAAAGGTTTGACCTCTCCAAACACGTGTTTTCACACAGCAAAGAAATTCAACCAGAGACTTAGACCTCCTGTTTTGGTAGGACCAAATTTTGGTTCTTTGGTCTAAAACGTCCAGCGCAACTTTCACACCCACTATTTTGGTCATTTATAAGTTGTATTGGAACAAACTGAAATGTCTGAACCAACTCACTCCACCTTCCCACTGACCATACAAGGTTTTTGTGAGAGCGACCAGATTTTACTGCCCATATCTCCACATAACCACTGACTTTGTTTTGGGGAGTTGGAAGAACATCATCGGTAGACCCAAATTTGATGTGATTTGGATCCAATACCCATGAGTCTTGTCTGTCTTTAGTTGACATCTCACCATTTCTCAAACTGTCTAGGTGTGTTTGAAACAGCTGAACATTTTTTGACTTGTTCAAGCTCACCTTGAAGTTGATCCAAAAGCTAGCACAGTAGACCAGTCCACAATGCCATGTAGAGCACTTGTGAGGTGTAGTAGTCGGTGTTACTTATTCTACCACCTTCCAGTGCCAAAGTCAAGCAAATTTCGAGTCGTTTTAGCTGTATACAAGTATACTGTGACACAAAATGACACTGTAACAATTTCAGAGGATATATACATTTAGAGGTAAATTATTCAGTGTTTTTATAAATGGTGTGACTTTTGGGTGATAGAATATATCACTGCTGCATTAGCATAGTTAAATACCTACCAGACGGTGCAGATGTGGTTGTGTGTATGTGAATGGGTGAGCCCTTCATGATGACACATAACTATAATGCTTACAGGTAAGGCTCCATAGCTCAGTGGTTAGAGCACTGGTCTTGTAAACCAGGGGTCGTGAGTTCAATTCTCGCTGGGGCCTTTAGGAACTTTTGAGGTCAGAAAAGAGGACATCCAAAGAAAGGTCAGTCTACAAACAAACCGGCATAGTATAAAGTATGAAAAGCTTGCTTACAATAGTAAGTGAATTATAAGCAAAATGCCGTTCATTGGGCGCAGTTGTCCGCACTCTCCATGCATGATCGGTGTCACCTGTTCAACAATATCATGATGCATCTGCCCAAATAATCTGTCTTCTTCTTGACTTCAACCAAAGATTATCTCTTTCACCTTCTTCTGATAACTCTCGTTTTGCTACTCTTAGCCAATACCCTGCATAATACAATATCATAGTCATAGCCTTCCCACAACTGCCTGTAATTGGTCCAAAGGTTTGACCTATCCAAACACGTGTTTTCACACAGCAAAGAAATTCAACCATAGACTTAGACCTGCTGTTTTGGTAGGACCAAATTTTGGTTCTTTGGTCTAAAACGTCCAGCGCAACTTTCACACCCACTATTTTGGTCATTTATAAGTTGTATTGGAACAAACTGAAATGTCTGAACCAACTCACTCCACCTTCCCACTGACCATACAAGGTTTTTGTGAGAGCGACCAGATTTTACTGCCCATATCTCCACATAACCACTGACTTTGTTTTGGGGAGTTGGAAGAACATCATCGGTAGACCCAAATTTGATGTGATTTGGATCCAATACCCATGAGTCTTGTCTGTCTTTAGTTGACATCTCACCATTTCTCAAACTGTCTAGGTGTGTTTGAAACAGCTGAACATTTTTTGACTTGTTCAAGCTCACCTTGAAGTTGATCCAAAAGCTAGCACAGTAGACCAGTCCACAATGCCATGTAGAGCACTTGTGAGGTGTAGTAGTCGGTGTTACTTATTCTACCACCTTCCAGTGCCAAAGTCAAGCAAATTTCGAGTCGTTTTAGCTGTATACAAGTATACTGTGACACAAAATGACACTGTAACAATTTCAGAGGATATATACATTTAGAGGTAAATTATTCAGTGTTTTTATAAATGGTGTGACTTTTGGGTGATAGAATATATCACTGCTGCATTAGCATAGTTAAATACCTACCAGACGGTGCAGATGTGGTTGTGTGTATGTGAATGGGTGAGCCCTTCATGATGACACATAACTATAATGCTTACAGGTAAGGCTCCATAGCTCAGTGGTTAGAGCACTGGTCTTGTAAACCAGGGGTCGCGAGTTCAATTCTCGCTGGGGCCTTTAGGAACTTTTGAGGTCAGAAAAGAGGACATCCAAAGAAAGGTCAGTCTACAAACAAACCGGCATAGTATAAAGTATGAAAAGCTTGCTTACAATAGTAAGTGAATTATAAGCAAAATGCCGTTCATTGGGCGCAGTTGTCCGCACTCTCCATGCATGATCGGTGTCACCTGTTCAACAATGTCATGATGCATCTGCCCAAATAATCTGTCTTCTTCTTGACTTCAACCAAAGATTATCTCTTTCACCTTCTTCTGATAACTCTCGTTTTGCTACTCTTAGCCAATACCCTGCATAATACAATATCATAGTCATAGCCTTCCCACAACTGCCTGTAATTGGTCCAAAGGTTTGACCTCTCCAAACACGTGTTTTCACACAGCAAAGAAATTCAACCAGAGACTTAGACCTCCTGTTTTGGTAGGACCAAATTTTGGTTCTTTGGTCTAAAACGTCCAGCGCAACTTTCACACCCACTATTTTGGTCATTTATAAGTTGTATTGGAACAAACTGAAATGTCTGAACCAACTCACTCCACCTTCCCACTGACCATACAAGGTTTTTGTGAGAGCGACCAGATTTTACTGCCCATATCTCCACATAACCACTGACTTTGTTTTGGGGAGTTGGAAGAACATCATCGGTAGACCCAAATTTGATGTGATTTGGATCCAATACCCATGAGTCTTGTCTGTCTTTAGTTGACATCTCACCATTTCTCAAACTGTCTAGGTGTGTTTGAAACAGCTGAACATTTTTTTACTTGTTCAAGCTCACCTTGAAGTTGATCCAAAAGCTAGCACAGTAGACCAGTCCACAATGCCATGTAGAGCACTTGTGAGGTGTAGTAGTCGGTGTTACTTATTCTACCACCTTCCAGTGCCAAAGTCAAGCAAATTTCGAGTCGTTTTAGCTGTATACAAGTATACTGTGACACAAAATGACACTGTAACAATTTCAGAGGATATATACATTTAGAGGTAAATTATTCAGTGTTTTTATAAATGGTGTGACTTTTGGGTGATAGAATATATCACTGCTGCATTAGCATAGTTAAATACCTACCAGACGGTGCAGATGTGGTTGTGTGTATGTGAATGGGTGAGCCCTTCATGATGACACATAACTATAATGCTTACAGGTAAGGCTCCATAGCTCAGTGGTTAGAGCACTGGTCTTGTAAACCAGGGGTCGTGAGTTCAATTCTCGCTGGGGCCTTTAGGAACTTTTGAGGTCAGAAAAGAGGACATCCAAAGAAAGGTCAGTCTACAAACAAACCGGCATAGTATAAAGTATGAAAAGCTTGCTTACAATAGTAAGTGAATTATAAGCAAAATGCCGTTCATTGGGCGCAGTTGTCCGCACTCTCCATGCATGATAGGTGTCACCTGTTCAACAATATCATGATGCATCTGCCCAAATAATCTGTCTTCTTCTTGACTTCAACCAAAGATTATCTCTTTCACCTTCTTCTGATAACTCGTTTTGCTACTCTTAGCCAATACCCTGCATAATACAATATCATAGTCATAGCCTTCCCACAACTGCCTGTAATTGGTCCAAAGGTTTGACCTATCCAAACACGTGTTTTCACACAGCAAAGAAATTCAACCATAGACTTAGACCTCCTGTTTTGGTAGGACCAAATTTTGGTTCTTTGGTCTAAAATGTCCAGCGCAACTTTCACACCCACTATTTTGGTCATTTATAAGTTGTATTGGAACAAACTGAAATGTCTGAACCAACTCACTCCACCTTCCCACTGACCATACAAGGTTTTTGTGAGAGCGACCAGATTTTACTGCCCATATCTCCACATAACCACTGACTTTGTTTTGGGGAGTTGGAAGAACATCATCGGTAGACCCAAATTTGATGTGATTTGGATCCAATACCCATGAGTCTTGTCTGTCTTTAGTTGACATCTCACCATTTCTCAAACTGTCTAGGTGTGTTTGAAACAGCTGAACATTTTTTGACTTGTTCAAGCTCACCTTGAAGTTGATCCAAAAGCTAGCACAGTAGACCAGTCCACAATGCCATGTAGAGCACTTGTGAGGTGTAGTAGTCGGTGTTACTTATTCTACCACCTTCCAGTGCCAAAGTCAAGCAAATTTCGAGTCGTTTTAGCTGTATACAAGTATACTGTGACACAAAATGACACTGTAACAATTTCAGAGGATATATACATTTAGAGGTAAATTATTCAGTGTTTTTATAAATGGTGTGACTTTTGGGTGATAGAATATATCACTGCTGCATTAGCATAGTTAAATACCTACCAGACGGTGCGATGTGGTTGTGTGTATGTGAATGGGTGAGCCCTTCATGATGACACATAACTATAATGCTTACAGGTAAGGCTCCATAGCTCAGTGGTTAGAGCACTGGTCTTGTAAACCAGGGGTTGCGAGTTCAATTCTCGCTGGGGCCTTTAGGAACTTTTGAGGTCAGAAAAGAGGACATCCAAAGAAAGGTCAGTCTACAAACAAACCGTCATAGTATAAAGTATGAAAAGCTTGCTTACAATAGTAAGTGAATTATAAGCAAAATGCCGTTCATTGGGCGCAGTTGTCCGCACTCTCAATGCATGATCGGTGTCACCGGTTCAACAATATCATGATGCATCTGCCCAAATAATCTGTCTTCTTCTTGACTTCAACCACAGATTATCACTTTCACCTTCTTCTGATAACTCTCGTTTTGCTACTCTTAGCCAATACCCTGCATAATACAATATCATAGTAATAGCCTTCCCACAACTGCCTGTAATTGGTCCAAAGGTTTGACCTCTCCAAACACGTGTTTTCACACAGCAAAGAAATTCAACCAGAGACTTAGACCTCCTGTTTTGGTAGGACCAAATTTTGGTTCTTTGGTCTAAAACGTCCAGCGCAACTTTCACACCCACTATTTTGGTCATTTATAAGTTGTATTGGAACAAACTGAAATGTCTGAACCAACTCACTCCACCTTCCCACTGACCATACAAGGTTTTTGTGAGAGCGACCAGATTTTACTGCCCATATCTCCACATAACCACTGACTTTGTTTTGGGGAGTTGGAAGAACATCATCGGTAGACCCAAATTTGATGTGATTTGGATCCAATACCCATGAGTCTTGTCTGTCTTTAGTTGACATCTCACCATTTCTCAAACTGTCTAGGTGTGTTTGAAACAGCTGAACATTTTTTGACTTGTTCAAGCTCACCTTGAAGTTGATCCAAAAGCTAGCACAGTAGACCAGTCCACAATGCCATGTAGAGCACTTGTGAGGTGTAGTAGTCGGTGTTACTTATTCTACCACCTTCCAGTGCCAAAGTCAAGCAAATTTCGAGTCGTTTTAGCTGTATACAAGTATACTGTGACACAAAATGACACTGTAACAATTTCAGAGGATATATACATTTAGAGGTAAATTATTCAGTGTTTTTATAAATGGTGTGACTTTTGGGTGATAGAATATATCACTGCTGCATTAGCATAGTTAAATACCTACCAGACGGTGCAGATGTGGTTGTGTGTATGTGAATGGGTGAGCCCTTCATGATGACACATAACTATAATGCTTACAGGTAAGGCTCCATAGCTCAGTGGTTAGAGCACTGGTCTTGTAAACCAGGGGTCGTGAGTTCAATTCTCGCTGGGGCCTTTAGGAACTTTTGAGGTCAGAAAAGAGGACATCCAAAGAAAGGTCAGTCTACAAACAAACCGGCATAGTATAAAGTATGAAAAGCTTGCTTACAATAGTAAGTGAATTATAAGCAAAATGCCGTTCATTGGGCGCAGTTGTCCGCACTCTCCATGCATGATCGGTGTCACCTGTTCAACAATATCATGATGCATCTGCCCAAATAATCTGTCTTCTTCTTGACTTCAACCAAAGATTATCTCTTTCACCTTCTTCTGATAACTCTCGTTTTGCTACTCTTAGCCAATACCCTGCATAATACAATATCATAGTCATAGCCTTCCCACAACTGCCTGTAATTGGTCCAAAGGTTTGACCTATCCAAACACGTGTTTTCACACAGCAAAGAAATTCAACCATAGACTTAGACCTGCTGTTTTGGTAGGACCAAATTTTGGTTCTTTGGTCTAAAACGTCCAGCGCAACTTTCACACCCACTATTTTGGTCATTTATAAGTTGTATTGGAACAAACTGAAATGTCTGAACCAACTCACTCCACCTTCCCACTGACCATACAAGGTTTTTGTGAGAGCGACCAGATTTTACTGCCCATATCTCCACATAACCACTGACTTTGTTTTGGGGAGTTGGAAGAACATCATCGGTAGACCCAAATTTGATGTGATTTGGATCCAATACCCATGAGTCTTGTCTGTCTTTAGTTGACATCTCACCATTTCTCAAACTGTCTAGGTGTGTTTGAAACAGCTGAACATTTTTTGACTTGTTCAAGCTCACCTTGAAGTTGATCCAAAAGCTAGCACAGTAGACCAGTCCACAATGCCATGTAGAGCACTTGTGAGGTGTAGTAGTCGGTGTTACTTATTCTACCACCTTCCAGTGCCAAAGTCAAGCAAATTTCGAGTCGTTTTAGCTGTATACAAGTATACTGTGACACAAAATGACACTGTAACAATTTCAGAGGATATATACATTTAGAGGTAAATTATTCAGTGTTTTTATAAATGGTGTGACTTTTGGGTGATATAATATATCACTGCTGCATTAGCATAGTTAAATACCTACCAGACGGTGCAGATGTGGTTGTGTGTATGTGAATGGGTGAGCCCTTCATGATGACACATAACTATAATGCTTACAGGTAAGGCTCCATAGCTCAGTGGTTAGAGCACTGGTCTTGTAAACCAGGGGTCGCGAGTTCAATTCTCGCTGGGGCCTTTAGGAACTTTTGAGGTCAGAAAAGAGGACATCCAAAGAAAGGTCAGTCTACAAACAAACCGGCATAGTATAAAGTATGAAAAGCTTGCTTACAATAGTAAGTGAATTATAAGCAAAATGCCGTTCATTGGGCGCAGTTGTCCGCACTCTCCATGCATGATCGGTGTCACCTGTTCAACAATATCATGATGCATCTGCCCAAATAATCTGTCTTCTTCTTGACTTCAACCAAAGATTATCTCTTTCACCTTCTTCTGATAACTCTCGTTTTGCTACTCTTAGCCAATACCCTGCATAATACAATATCATAGTCATAGCCTTCCCACAACTGCCTGTAATTGGTCCAAAGGTTTGACCTATCCAAACACGTGTTTTCACACAGCAAAGAAATTCAACCATAGACTTAGACCTCCTGTTTTGGTAGGACCAAATTTTGGTTCTTTGGTCTAAAATGTCCAGCGCAACTTTCACACCCACTATTTTGGTCATTTATAAGTTGTATTGGAACAAACTGAAATGTCTGAACCAACTCACTCCACCTTCCCACTGACCATACAAGGTTTTTGTGAGAGCGACCAGATTTTACTGCCCATACCTCCACATAACCACTGACTTTGTTTTGGGGAGTTGGAAGAACATCATCGGTAGACCCAAATTTGATGTGATTTGGATCCAATACCCATGAGTCTTGTCTTGTCTTTAGTTGACATCTCACCATTTCTCAAACTGTCTAGGTGTGTTTGAAACAGCTGAACATTTTTTGACTTGTTCAAGCTCACCTTGAAGTTGATCCAAAAGCTAGCACAGTAGACCAGTCCACAATGCCATGTAGAGCACTTGTGAGGTGTAGTAGTCGGTGTTACTTATTCTACCACCTTCCAGTGCCAAAGTCAAGCAAATTTCGAGTCGTTTTAGCTGTATACAAGTATACTGTGACACAAAATGACACTGTAACAATTTCAGAGGATATATACATTTAGAGGTAAATTATTCAGTGTTTTTATAAATGGTGTGACTTTTGGGTGATAGAATATATCACTGCTGCATTAGCATAGTTAAATACCTACCAGACGGTGCGATGTGGTTGTGTGTATGTGAATGGGTGAGCCCTTCATGATGACACATAACTATAATGCTTACAGGTAAGGCTCCATAGCTCAGTGGTTAGAGCACTGGTCTTGTAAACCAGGGGTTGCGAGTTCAATTCTCGCTGGGGCCTTTAGGAACTTTTGAGGTCAGAAAAGAGGACATCCAAAGAAAGGTCAGTCTACAAACAAACCGTCATAGTATAAAGTATGAAAAGCTTGCTTACAATAGTAAGTGAATTATAAGCAAAATGCCGTTCATTGGGCGCAGTTGTCCGCACTCTCAATGCATGATCGGTGTCACCGGTTCAACAATATCATGATGCATCTGCCCAAATAATCTGTCTTCTTCTTGACTTCAACCACAGATTATCACTTTCACCTTCTTCTGATAACTCTCGTTTTGCTACTCTTAGCCAATACCCTGCATAATACAATATCATAGTAATAGCCTTCCCACAACTGCCTGTAATTGGTCCAAAGGTTTGACCTCTCCAAACACGTGTTTTCACACAGCAAAGAAATTCAACCAGAGACTTAGACCTCCTGTTTTGGTAGGACCAAATTTTGGTTCTTTGGTCTAAAACGTCCAGCGCAACTTTCACACCCACTATTTTGGTCATTTATAAGTTGTATTGGAACAAACTGAAATGTCTGAACCAACTCACTCCACCTTCCCACTGACCATACAAGGTTTTTGTGAGAGCGACCAGATTTTACTGCCCATATCTCCACATAACCACTGACTTTGTTTTGGGGAGTTGGAAGAACATCATCGGTAGACCCAAATTTGATGTGATTTGGATCCAATACCCATGAGTCTTGTCTGTCTTTAGTTGACATCTCACCATTTCTCAAACTGTCTAGGTGTGTTTGAAACAGCTGAACATTTTTTTACTTGTTCAAGCTCACCTTGAAGTTGATCCAAAAGCTAGCACAGTAGACCAGTCCACAATGCCATGTAGAGCACTTGTGAGGTGTAGTAGTCGGTGTTACTTATTCTACCACCTTCCAGTGCCAAAGTCAAGCAAATTTCGAGTCGTTTTAGCTGTATACAAGTATACTGTGACACAAAATGACACTGTAACAATTTCAGAGTATATATACATTTAGAGGTAAATTATTCAGTGTTTTTATAAATGGTGTGACTTTTGGGTGATAGAATATATCACTGCTGCATTAGCATAGTTAAATACCTACCAGACGGTGCAGATGTGGTTGTGTGTATGTGAATGGGTGAGCCCTTCATGATGACACATAACTATAATGCTTACAGGTAAGGCTCCATAGCTCAGTGGTTAGAGCACTGGTCTTGTAAACCAGGGGTCGTGAGTTCAATTCTCGCTGGGGCCTTTAGGAACTTTTGAGGTCAGAAAAGAGGACATCCAAAGAAAGGTCAGTCTACAAACAAACCGGCATAGTATAAAGTATGAAAAGCTTGCTTACAATAGTAAGTGAATTATAAGCAAAATGCCGTTCATTGGGCGCAGTTGTCCGCACTCTCCATGCATGATCGGTGTCACCTGTTCAACAATATCATGATGCATCTGCCCAAATAATCTGTCTTCTTCTTGACTTCAACCAAAGATTATCTCTTTCACCTTCTTCTGATAACTCTCGTTTTGCTACTCTTAGCCAATACCCTGCATAATACAATATCATAGTCATAGCCTTCCCACAACTGCCTGTAATTGGTCCAAAGGTTTGACCTATCCAAACACGTGTTTTCACACAGCAAAGAAATTCAACCATAGACTTAGACCTCCTGTTTTGGTAGGACCAAATTTTGGTTCTTTGGTCTAAAATGTCCAGCGCAACTTTCACACCCACTATTTTGGTCATTTATAAGTTGTATTGGAACAAACTGAAATGTCTGAACCAACTCACTCCACCTTCCCACTGACCATACAAGGTTTTTGTGAGAGCGACCAGATTTTACTGCCCATATCTCCACATAACCACTGACTTTGTTTTGGGGAGTTGGAAGAACATCATCGGTAGACCCAAATTTGATGTGATTTGGATCCAATACCCATGAGTCTTGTCTGTCTTTAGTTGACATCTCACCATTTCTCAAACTGTCTAGGTGTGTTTGAAACAGCTGAACATTTTTTGACTTGTTCAAGCTCACCTTGAAGTTGATCCAAAAGCTAGCACAGTAGACCAGTCCACAATGCCATGTAGAGCACTTGTGAGGTGTAGTAGTCGGTGTTACTTATTCTACCACCTTCCAGTGCCAAAGTCAAGCAAATTTCGAGTCGTTTTAGCTGTATACAAGTATACTGTGACACAAAATGACACTGTAACAATTTCAGAGGATATATACATTTAGAGGTAAATTATTCAGTGTTTTTATAAATGGTGTGACTTTTGGGTGATAGAATATATCACTGCTGCATTAGCATAGTTAAATACCTACCAGACGGTGCGATGTGGTTGTGTGTATGTGAATGGGTGAGCCCTTCATGATGACACATAACTATAATGCTTACAGGTAAGGCTCCATAGCTCAGTGGTTAGAGCACTGGTCTTGTAAACCAGGGGTTGCGAGTTCAATTCTCGCTGGGGCCTTTAGGAACTTTTGAGGTCAGAAAAGAGGACATCCAAAGAAAGGTCAGTCTACAAACAAACCGTCATAGTATAAAGTATGAAAAGCTTGCTTACAATAGTAAGTGAATTATAAGCAAAATGCCGTTCATTGGGCGCAGTTGTCCGCACTCTCAATGCATGATCGGTGTCACCGGTTCAACAATATCATGATGCATCTGCCCAAATAATCTGTCTTCTTCTTGACTTCAACCACAGATTATCACTTTCACCTTCTTCTGATAACTCTCGTTTTGCTACTCTTAGCCAATACCCTGCATAATACAATATCATAGTAATAGCCTTCCCACAACTGCCTGTAATTGGTCCAAAGGTTTGACCTCTCCAAACACGTGTTTTCACACAGCAAAGAAATTCAACCAGAGACTTAGACCTCCTGTTTTGGTAGGACCAAATTTTGGTTCTTTGGTCTAAAACGTCCAGCGCAACTTTCACACCCACTATTTTGGTCATTTATAAGTTGTATTGGAACAAACTGAAATGTCTGAACCAACTCACTCCACCTTCCCACTGACCATACAAGGTTTTTGTGAGAGCGACCAGATTTTACTGCCCATATCTCCACATAACCACTGACTTTGTTTTGGGGAGTTGGAAGAACATCATCGGTAGACCCAAATTTGATGTTATTTGGATCCAATACCCATGAGTCTTGTCTGTCTTTAGTTGACATCTCACCATTTCTCAAACTGTCTAGGTGTGTTTGAAACAGCTGAACATTTTTTGACTTGTTCAAGCTCACCTTGAAGTTGATCCAAAAGCTAGCACAGTAGACCAGTCCACAATGCCATGTAGAGCACTTGTGAGGTGTAGTAGTCGGTGTTACTTATTCTACCACCTTCCAGTGCCAAAGTCAAGCAAATTTCGAGTCGTTTTAGCTGTATACAAGTATACTGTGACACAAAATGACACTGTAACAATTTCAGAGGATATATACATTTAGAGGTAAATTATTCAGTGTTTTTATAAATGGTGTGACTTTTGGGTGATAGAATATATCACTGCTGCATTAGCATAGTTAAATACCTACCAGACGGTGCAGATGTGGTTGTGTGTATGTGAATGGGTGAGCCCTTCATGATGACACATAACTATAATGCTTACAGGTAAGGCTCCATAGCTCAGTGGTTAGAGCACTGGTCTTGTAAACCAGGGGTCGTGAGTTCAATTCTCGCTGGGGCCTTTAGGAACTTTTGAGGTCAGAAAAGAGGACATCCAAAGAAAGGTCAGTCTACAAACAAACCGGCATAGTATAAAGTATGAAAAGCTTGCTTACAATAGTAAGTGAATTATAAGCAAAATGCCGTTCATTGGGCGCAGTTGTCCGCACTCTCCATGCATGATCGGTGTCACCTGTTCAACAATATCATGATGCATCTGCCCAAATAATCTGTCTTCTTCTTGACTTCAACCAAAGATTATCTCTTTCACCTTCTTCTGATAACTCTCGTTTTGCTACTCTTAGCCAATACCCTGCATAATACAATATCATAGTCATAGCCTTCCCACAACTGCCTGTAATTGGTCCAAAGGTTTGACCTATCCAAACACGTGTTTTCACACAGCAAAGAAATTCAACCATAGACTTAGACCTCCTGTTTTGGTAGGACCAAATTTTGGTTCTTTGGTCTAAAATGTCCAGCGCAACTTTCACACCCACTATTTTGGTCATTTATAAGTTGTATTGGAACAAACTGAAATGTCTGAACCAACTCACTCCACCTTCCCACTGACCATACAAGGTTTTTGTGAGAGCGACCAGATTTTACTGCCCATATCTCCACATAACCACTGACTTTGTTTTGGGGAGTTGGAAGAACATCATCGGTAGACCCAAATTTGATGTGATTTGGATCCAATACCCATGAGTCTTGTCTGTCTTTAGTTGACATCTCACCATTTCTCAAACTGTCTAGGTGTGTTTGAAACAGCTGAACATTTTTTGACTTGTTCAAGCTCACCTTGAAGTTGATCCAAAAGCTAGCACAGTAGACCAGTCCACAATGCCATGTAGAGCACTTGTGAGGTGTAGTAGTCGGTGTTACTTATTCTACCACCTTCCAGTGCCAAAGTCAAGCAAATTTCGAGTCGTTTTAGCTGTATACAAGTATACTGTGACACAAAATGACACTGTAACAATTTCAGAGGATATATACATTTAGAGGTAAATTATTCAGTGTTTTTATAAATGGTGTGACTTTTGGGTGATAGAATATATCACTGCTGCATTAGCATAGTTAAATACCTACCAGACGGTGCGATGTGGTTGTGTGTATGTGAATGGGTGAGCCCTTCATGATGACACATAACTATAATGCTTACAGGTAAGGCTCCATAGCTCAGTGGTTAGAGCACTGGTCTTGTAAACCAGGGGTTGTGAGTTCAATTCTCGCTGGGGCCTTTAGGAACTTTTGAGGTCAGAAAAGAGGACATCCAAAGAAAGGTCAGTCTACAAACAAACCGTCATAGTATAAAGTATGAAAAGCTTGCTTACAATAGTAAGTGAATTATAAGCAAAATGCCGTTCATTGGGCGCAGTTGTCCGCACTCTCAATGCATGATCGGTGTCACCGGTTCAACAATATCATGATGCATCTGCCCAAATAATCTGTCTTCTTCTTGACTTCAACCACAGATTATCACTTTCACCTTCTTCTGATAACTCTCGTTTTGCTACTCTTAGCCAATACCCTGCATAATACAATATCATAGTAATAGCCTTCCCACAACTGCCTGTAATTGGTCCAAAGGTTTGACCTCTCCAAACACGTGTTTTCACACAGCAAAGAAATTCAACCAGAGACTTAGACCTCCTGTTTTGGTAGGACCAAATTTTGGTTCTTTGGTCTAAAACGTCCAGCGCAACTTTCACACCCACTATTTTGGTCATTTATAAGTTGTATTGGAACAAACTGAAATGTCTGAACCAACTCACTCCACCTTCCCACTGACCATACAAGGTTTTTGTGAGAGCGACCAGATTTTACTGCCCATATCTCCACATAACCACTGACTTTGTTTTGGGGAGTTGGAAGAACATCATCGGTAGACCCAAATTTGATGTGATTTGGATCCAATACCCATGAGTCTTGTCTGTCTTTAGTTGACATCTCACCATTTCTCAAACTGTCTAGGTGTGTTTGAAACAGCTGAACATTTTTTGACTTGTTCAAGCTCACCTTGAAGTTGATCCAAAAGCTAGCACAGTAGACCAGTCCACAATGCCATGTAGAGCACTTGTGAGGTGTAGTAGTCGGTGTTACTTATTCTACCACCTTCCAGTGCCAAAGTCAAGCAAATTTCGAGTCATTTTAGCTGTATACAAGTATACTGTGACACAAAATGACACTGTAACAATTTCAGAGGATATATACATTTAGAGGTAAATTATTCAGTGTTTTTATAAATGGTGTGACTTTTGGGTGATAGAATATATCACTGCTGCATTAGCATAGTTAAATACCTACCAGACGGTGCGATGTGGTTGTGTGTATGTGAATGGGTGAGCCCTTCATGATGACACATAACTATAATGCTTACAGGTAAGGCTCCATAGCTCAGTGGTTAGAGCACTGGTCTTGTAAACCAGGGGTTGCGAGTTCAATTCTCGCTGGGGCCTTTAGGAACTTTTGAGGTCAGAAAAGAGGACATCCAAAGAAAGGTCAGTCTACAAACAAACCGTCATAGTATAAAGTATGAAAAGCTTGCTTACAATAGTAAGTGAATTATAAGCAAAATGCCGTTCATTGGGCGCAGTTGTCCGCACTCTCAATGCATGATCGGTGTCACCGGTTCAACAATATCATGATGCATCTGCCCAAATAATCTGTCTTCTTCTTGACTTCAACCACAGATTATCACTTTCACCTTCTTCTGATAACTCTCGTTTTGCTACTCTTAGCCAATACCCTGCATAATACAATATCATAGTAATAGCCTTCCCACAACTGCCTGTAATTGGTCCAAAGGTTTGACCTCTCCAAACACGTGTTTTCACACAGCAAAGAAATTCAACCAGAGACTTAGACCTCCTGTTTTGGTAGGACCAAATTTTGGTTCTTTGGTCTAAAACGTCCAGCGCAACTTTCACACCCACTATTTTGGTCATTTATAAGTTGTATTGGAACAAACTGAAATGTCTGAACCAACTCACTCCACCTTCCCACTGACCATACAAGGTTTTTGTGAGAGCGACCAGATTTTACTGCCCATATCTCCACATAACCACTGACTTTGTTTTGGGGAGTTGGAAGAACATCATCGGTAGACCCAAATTTGATGTGATTTGGATCCAATACCCATGAGTCTTGTCTGTCTTTAGTTGACATCTCACCATTTCTCAAACTGTCTAGGTGTGTTTGAAACAGCTGAACATTTTTTGACTTGTTCAAGCTCACCTTGAAGTTGATCCAAAAGCTAGCACAGTAGACCAGTCCACAATGCCATGTAGAGCACTTGTGAGGTGTAGTAGTCGGTGTTACTTATTCTACCACCTTCCAGTGCCAAAGTCAAGCAAATTTCGAGTCGTTTTAGCTGTATACAAGTATACTGTGACACAAAATGACACTGTAACAATTTCAGAGGATATATACATTTAGAGGTAAATTATTCAGTGTTTTTATAAATGGTGTGACTTTTGGGTGATAGAATATATCACTGCTGCATTAGCATAGTTAAATACCTACCAGACGGTGCAGATGTGGTTGTGTGTATGTGAATGGGTGAGCCCTTCATGATGACACATAACTATAATGCTTACAGGTAAGGCTCCATAGCTCAGTGGTTAGAGCACTGGTCTTGTAAACCAGGGGTCGCGAGTTCAATTCTCGCTGGGGCCTTTAGGAACTTTTGAGGTCAGAAAAGAGGACATCCAAAGAAAGGTCAGTCTACAAACAAACCGGCATAGTATAAAGTATGAAAAGCTTGCTTACAATAGTAAGTGAATTATAAGCAAAATGCCGTTCATTGGGCGCAGTTGTCCGCACTCTCCATGCATGATCGGTGTCACCTGTTCAACAATATCATGATGCATCTGCCCAAATAATCTGTCTTCTTCTTGACTTCAACCAAAGATTATCTCTTTCACCTTCTTCTGATAACTCTCGTTTTGCTACTCTTAGCCAATACCCTGCATAATACAATATCATAGTCATAGCCTTCCCACAACTGCCTGTAATTGGTCCAAAGGTTTGACCTATCCAAACACGTGTTTTCACACAGCAAAGAAATTCAACCATAGACTTAGACCTGCTGTTTTGGTAGGACCAAATTTTGGTTCTTTGGTCTAAAACGTCCAGCGCAACTTTCACACCCACTATTTTGGTCATTTATAAGTTGTATTGGAACAAACTGAAATGTCTGAACCAACTCACTCCACCTTCCCACTGACCATACAAGGTTTTTGTGAGAGCGACCAGATTTTACTGCCCATATCTCCACATAACCACTGACTTTGTTTTGGGGAGTTGGAAGAACATCATCGGTAGACCCAAATTTGATGTGATTTGGATCCAATACCCATGAGTCTTGTCTGTCTTTAGTTGACATCTCACCATTTCTCAAACTGTCTAGGTGTGTTTGAAACAGCTGAACATTTTTTGACTTGTTCAAGCTCACCTTGAAGTTGATCCAAAAGCTAGCACAGTAGACCAGTCCACAATGCCATGTAGAGCACTTGTGAGGTGTAGTAGTCGGTGTTACTTATTCTACCACCTTCCAGTGCCAAAGTCAAGCAAATTTCGAGTCGTTTTAGCTGTATACAAGTATACTGTGACACAAAATGACACTGTAACAATTTCAGAGGATATATACATTTAGAGGTAAATTATTCAGTGTTTTTATAAATGGTGTGACTTTTGGGTGATATAATATATCACTGCTGCATTAGCATAGTTAAATACCTACCAGACGGTGCAGATGTGGTTGTGTGTATGTGAATGGGTGAGCCCTTCATGATGACACATAACTATAATGCTTACAGGTAAGGCTCCATAGCTCAGTGGTTAGAGCACTGGTCTTGTAAACCAGGGGTCGCGAGTTCAATTCTCGCTGGGGCCTTTAGGAACTTTTGAGGTCAGAAAAGAGGACATCCAAAGAAAGGTCAGTCTACAAACAAACCGTCATAGTATAAAGTATGAAAAGCTTGCTTACAATAGTAAGTGAATTATAAGCAAAATGCCGTTCATTGGGCGCAGTTGTCCGCACTCTCCATGCATGATCGGTGTCACCTGTTCAACAATATCATGATGCATCTGCCCAAATAATCTGTCTTCTTCTTGACTTCAACCAAAGATTATCTCTTTCACCTTCTTCTGATAACTCTCGTTTTGCTACTCTTAGCCAATACCCTGCATAATACAATATCATAGTCATAGCCTTCCCACAACTGCCTGTAATTGGTCCAAAGGTTTGACCTATCCAAACACGTGTTTTCACACAGCAAAGAAATTCAACCATAGACTTAGACCTCCTGTTTTGGTAGGACCAAATTTTGGTTCTTTGGTCTAAAATGTCCAGCGCAACTTTCACACCCACTATTTTGGTCATTTATAAGTTGTATTGGAACAAACTGAAATGTCTGAACCAACTCACTCCACCTTCCCACTGACCATACAAGGTTTTTGTGAGAGCGACCAGATTTTACTGCCCATATCTCCACATAACCACTGACTTTGTTTTGGGGAGTTGGAAGAACATCATCGGTAGACCCAAATTTGATGTGATTTGGATCCAATACCCATGAGTCTTGTCTGTCTTTAGTTGACATCTCACCATTTCTCAAACTGTCTAGGTGTGTTTGAAACAGCTGAACATTTTTTGACTTGTTCAAGCTCACCTTGAAGTTGATCCAAAAGCTAGCACAGTAGACCAGTCCACAATGCCATGTAGAGCACTTGTGAGGTGTAGTAGTCGGTGTTACTTATTCTAGCACCTTCCAGTGCCAAAGTCAAGCAAATTTCGAGTCGTTTTAGCTGTATACAAGTATACTGTGACACAAAATGACACTGTAACAATTTCAGAGGATATATACATTTAGAGGTAAATTATTCAGTGTTTTTATAAATGGTGTGACTTTTGGGTGATAGAATATATCACTGCTGCATTAGCATAGTTAAATACCTACCAGACGGTGCAGATGTGGTTGTGTGTATGTGAATGGGTGAGCCCTTCATGATGACACATAACTATAATGCTTACAGGTAAGGCTCCATAGCTCAGTGGTTAGAGCACTGGTCTTGTAAACCAGGGGTCGTGAGTTCAATTCTCGCTGGGGCCTTTAGGAACTTTTGAGGTCAGAAAAGAGGACATCCAAAGAAAGGTCAGTCTACAAACAAACCGGCATAGTATAAAGTATGAAAAGCTTGCTTACAATAGTAAGTGAATTATAAGCAAAATGCCGTTCATTGGGCGCAGTTGTCCGCACTCTCCATGCATGATCGGTGTCACCTGTTCAACAATATCATGATGCATCTGCCCAAATAATCTGTCTTCTTCTTGACTTCAACCAAAGATTATCTCTTTCACCTTCTTCTGATAACTCTCGTTTTGCTACTCTTAGCCAATACCCTGCATAATACAATATCATAGTCATAGCCTTCCCACAACTGCCTGTAATTGGTCCAAAGGTTTGACCTATCCAAACACGTGTTTTCACACAGCAAAGAAATTCAACCATAGACTTAGACCTCCTGTTTTGGTAGGACCAAATTTTGGTTCTTTGGTCTAAAATGTCCAGCGCAACTTTCACACCCACTATTTTGGTCATTTATAAGTTGTATTGGAACAAACTGAAATGTCTGAACCAACTCACTCCACCTTCCCACTGACCATACAAGGTTTTTGTGAGAGCGACCAGATTTTACTGCCCATATCTCCACATAACCACTGACTTTGTTTTGGGGAGTTGGAAGAACATCATCGGTAGACCCAAATTTGATGTGATTTGGATCCAATACCCATGAGTCTTGTCTGTCTTTAGTTGACATCTCACCATTTCTCAAACTGTCTAGGTGTGTTTGAAACAGCTGAACATTTTTTGACTTGTTCAAGCTCACCTTGAAGTTGATCCAAAAGCTAGCACAGTAGACCAGTCCACAATGCCATGTAGAGCACTTGTGAGGTGTAGTAGTCGGTGTTACTTATTCTACCACCTTCCAGTGCCAAAGTCAAGCAAATTTCGAGTCGTTTTAACCGTATACAAGTATACTGTGACACAAAATGACACTGTAACAATTTCAGAGGATATATACATTTAGAGGTAAATTATTCAGTGTTTTTATAAATGGTGTGACTTTTGGGTGATAGAATATATCACTGCTGCATTAGCATAGTTAAATACCTACCAGACGGTGCGATGTGGTTGTGTGTATGTGAATGGGTGAGCCCTTCATGATGACACATAACTATAATGCTTACAGGTAAGGCTCCATAGCTCAGTGGTTAGAGCACTGGTCTTGTAAACCAGGGGTTGCGAGTTCAATTCTCGCTGGGGCCTTTAGGAACTTTTGAGGTCAGAAAAGAGGACATCCAAAGAAAGGTCAGTCTACAAACAAACCGTCATAGTATAAAGTATGAAAAGCTTGCTTACAATAGTAAGTGAATTATAAGCAAAATGCCGTTCATTGGGCGCAGTTGTCCGCACTCTCAATGCATGATCGGTGTCACCGGTTCAACAATATCATGATGCATCTGCCCAAATAATCTGTCTTCTTCTTGACTTCAACCACAGATTATCACTTTCACCTTCTTCTGATAACTCTCGTTTTGCTACTCTTAGCCAATACCCTGCATAATACAATATCATAGTAATAGCCTTCCCACAACTGCCTGTAATTGGTCCAAAGGTTTGACCTCTCCAAACACGTGTTTTCACACAGCAAAGAAATTCAACCAGAGACTTAGACCTCCTGTTTTGGTAGGACCAAATTTTGGTTCTTTGGTCTAAAACGTCCAGCGCAACTTTCACACCCACTATTTTGGTCATTTATAAGTTGTATTGGAACAAACTGAAATGTCTGAACCAACTCACTCCACCTTCCCACTGACCATACAAGGTTTTTGTGAGAGCGACCAGATTTTACTGCCCATATCTCCACATAACCACTGACTTTGTTTTGGGGAGTTGGAAGAACATCATCGGTAGACCCAAATTTGATGTGATTTGGATCCAATACCCATGAGTCTTGTCTGTCTTTAGTTGACATCTCACCATTTCTCAAACTGTCTAGGTGTGTTTGAAACAGCTGAACATTTTTTGACTTGTTCAAGCTCACCTTGAAGTTGATCCAAAAGCTAGCACAGTAGACCAGTCCACAATGCCATGTAGAGCACTTGTGAGGTGTAGTAGTCGGTGTTACTTATTCTACCACCTTCCAGTGCCAAAGTCAAGCAAATTTCGAGTCGTTTTAGCTGTATACAAGTATACTGTGACACAAAATGACACTGTAACAATTTCAGAGGATATATACATTTAGAGGTAAATTATTCAGTGTTTTTATAAATGGTGTGACTTTTGGGTGATAGAATATATCACTGCTGCATTAGCATAGTTAAATACCTACCAGACGGTGCGATGTGGTTGTGTGTATGTGAATGGGTGAGCCCTTCATGATGACACATAACTATAATGCTTACAGGTAAGGCTCCATAGCTCAGTGGTTAGAGCACTGGTCTTGTAAACCAGGGGTTGCGAGTTCAATTCTCGCTGGGGCCTTTAGGAACTTTTGAGGTCAGAAAAGAGGACATCCAAAGAAAGGTCAGTCTACAAACAAACCGTCATAGTATAAAGTATGAAAAGCTTGCTTACAATAGTAAGTGAATTATAAGCAAAATGCCGTTCATTGGGCGCAGTTGTCCGCACTCTCAATGCATGATCGGTGTCACCGGTTCAACAATATCATGATGCATCTGCCCAAATAATCTGTCTTCTTCTTGACTTCAACCACAGATTATCACTTTCACCTTCTTCTGATAACTCTCGTTTTGCTACTCTTAGCCAATACCCTGCATAATACAATATCATAGTAATAGCCTTCCCACAACTGCCTGTAATTGGTCCAAAGGTTTGACCTCTCCAAACACGTGTTTTCACACAGCAAAGAAATTCAACCAGAGACTTAGACCTCCTGTTTTGGTAGGACCAAATTTTGGTTCTTTGGTCTAAAACGTCCAGCGCAACTTTCACACCCACTATTTTGGTCATTTATAAGTTGTATTGGAACAAACTGAAATGTCTGAACCAACTCACTCCACCTTCCCACTGACCATACAAGGTTTTTGTGAGAGCGACCAGATTTTACTGCCCATATCTCCACATAACCACTGACTTTGTTTTGGGGAGTTGGAAGAACATCATCGGTAGACCCAAATTTGATGTGATTTGGATCCAATACCCATGAGTCTTGTCTGTCTTTAGTTGACATCTCACCATTTCTCAAACTGTCTAGGTGTGTTTGAAACAGCTGAACATTTTTTGACTTGTTCAAGCTCACCTTGAAGTTGATCCAAAAGCTAGCACAGTAGACCAGTCCACAATGCCATGTAGAGCACTTGTGAGGTGTAGTAGTCGGTGTTACTTATTCTACCACCTTCCAGTGCCAAAGTCAAGCAAATTTCGAGTCGTTTTAGCTGTATACAAGTATACTGTGACACAAAATGACACTGTAACAATTTCAGAGGATATATACATTTAGAGGTAAATTATTCAGTGTTTTTATAAATGGTGTGACTTTTGGGTGATAGAATATATCACTGCTGCATTAGCATAGTTAAATACCTACCAGACGGTGCGATGTGGTTGTGTGTATGTGAATGGGTGAGCCCTTCATGATGACACATAACTATAATGCTTACAGGTAAGGCTCCATAGCTCAGTGGTTAGAGCACTGGTCTTGTAAACCAGGGGTTGCGAGTTCAATTCTCGCTGGGGCCTTTAGGAACTTTTGAGGTCAGAAAAGAGGACATCCAAAGAAAGGTCAGTCTACAAACAAACCGTCATAGTATAAAGTATGAAAAGCTTGCTTACAATAGTAAGTGAATTATAAGCAAAATGCCGTTCATTGGGCGCAGTTGTCCGCACTCTCAATGCATGATCGGTGTCACCGGTTCAACAATATCATGATGCATCTGCCCAAATAATCTGTCTTCTTCTTGACTTCAACCACAGATTATCACTTTCACCTTCTTCTGATAACTCTCGTTTTGCTACTCTTAGCCAATACCCTGCATAATACAATATCATAGTAATAGCCTTCCCACAACTGCCTGTAATTGGTCCAAAGGTTTGACCTCTCCAAACACGTGTTTTCACACAGCAAAGAAATTCAACCAGAGACTTAGACCTCCTGTTTTGGTAGGACCAAATTTTGGTTCTTTGGTCTAAAACGTCCAGCGCAACTTTCACACCCACTATTTTGGTCATTTATAAGTTGTATTGGAACAAACTGAAATGTCTGAACCAACTCACTCCACCTTCCCACTGACCATACAAGGTTTTTGTGAGAGCGACCAGATTTTACTGCCCATATCTCCACATAACCACTGACTTTGTTTTGGGGAGTTGGAAGAACATCATCGGTAGACCCAAATTTGATGTGATTTGGATCCAATACCCATGAGTCTTGTCTGTCTTTAGTTGACATCTCACCATTTCTCAAACTGTCTAGGTGTGTTTGAAACAGCTGAACATTTTTTGACTTGTTCAAGCTCACCTTGAAGTTGATCCAAAAGCTAGCACAGTAGACCAGTCCACAATGCCATGTAGAGCACTTGTGAGGTGTAGTAGTCGGTGTTACTTATTGTACCACCTTCCAGTGCCAAAGTCAAGCAAATTTCGAGTCGTTTTAGCTGTATACAAGTATACTGTGACACAAAATGACACTGTAACAATTTCAGAGGATATATACATTTAGAGGTAAATTATTCAGTGTTTTTATAAATGGTGTGACTTTTGGGTGATAGAATATATCACTGCTGCATTAGCATAGTTAAATACCTACCAGACGGTGCAGATGTGGTTGTGTGTATGTGAATGGGTGAGCCCTTCATGATGACACATAACTATAATGCTCACAGGTAAGGCTCCATAGCTCAGTGGTTAGAGCACTGGTCTTGTAAACCAGGGGTCGCGAGTTCAATTCTCGCTGGGGCCTTTAGGAACTTTTGAGGTCAGAAAAGAGGACATCCAAAGAAAGGTCAGTCTACAAACAAACCGGCATAGTATAAAGTATGAAAAGCTTGCTTACAATAGTAAGTGAATTATAAGCAAAATGCCGTTCATTGGGCGCAGTTGTCCGCACTCTCCATGCATGATCGGTGTCACCTGTTCAACAATATCATGATGCATCTGCCCAAATAATCTGTCTTCTTCTTGACTTCAACCAAAGATTATCTCTTTCACCTTCTTCTGATAACTCTCGTTTTGCTACTCTTAGCCAATACCCTGCATAATACAATATCATAGTCATAGCCTTCCCACAACTGCCTGTAATTGGTCCAAAGGTTTGACCTATCCAAACACGTGTTTTCACACAGCAAAGAAATTCAACCATAGACTTAGACCTGCTGTTTTGGTAGGACCAAATTTTGGTTCTTTGGTCTAAAACGTCCAGCGCAACTTTCACACCCACTATTTTGGTCATTTATAAGTTGTATTGGAACAAACTGAAATGTCTGAACCAACTCACTCCACCTTCCCACTGACCATACAAGGTTTTTGTGAGAGCGACCAGATTTTACTGCCCATATCTCCACATAACCACTGACTTTGTTTTGGGGAGTTGGAAGAACATCATCGGTAGACCCAAATTTGATGTGATTTGGATCCAATACCCATGAGTCTTGTCTGTCTTTAGTTGACATCTCACCATTTCTCAAACTGTCTAGGTGTGTTTGAAACAGCTGAACATTTTTTGACTTGTTCAAGCTCACCTTGAAGTTGATCCAAAAGCTAGCACAGTAGACCAGTCCACAATGCCATGTAGAGCACTTGTGAGGTGTAGTAGTCGGTGTTACTTATTCTACCACCTTCCAGTGCCAAAGTCAAGCAAATTTCGAGTCGTTTTAGCTGTATACAAGTATACTGTGACACAAAATGACACTGTAACAATTTCAGAGGATATATACATTTAGAGGTAAATTATTCAGTGTTTTTATAAATGGTGTGACTTTTGGGTGATATAATATATCACTGCTGCATTAGCATAGTTAAATACCTACCAGACGGTGCAGATGTGGTTGTGTGTATGTGAATGGGTGAGCCCTTCATGATGACACATAACTATAATGCTTACAGGTAAGGCTCCATAGCTCAGTGGTTAGAGCACTGGTCTTGTAAACCAGGGGTCGCGAGTTCAATTCTCGCTGGGGCCTTTAGGAACTTTTGAGGTCAGAAAAGAGGACATCCAAAGAAAGGTCAGTCTACAAACAAACCGTCATAGTATAAAGTATGAAAAGCTTGCTTACAATAGTAAGTGAATTATAAGCAAAATGCCGTTCATTGGGCGCAGTTGTCCGCACTCTCCATGCATGATCGGTGTCACCTGTTCAACAATATCATGATGCATCTGCCCAAATAATCTGTCTTCTTCTTGACTTCAACCAAAGATTATCTCTTTCACCTTCTTCTGATAACTCTCGTTTTGCTACTCTTAGCCAATACCCTGCATAATACAATATCATAGTCATAGCCTTCCCACAACTGCCTGTAATTGGTCCAAAGGTTTGACCTATCCAAACACGTGTTTTCACACAGCAAAGAAATTCAACCATAGACTTAGACCTCCTGTTTTGGTAGGACCAAATTTTGGTTCTTTGGTCTAAAATGTCCAGCGCAACTTTCACACCCACTATTTTGGTCATTTATAAGTTGTATTGGAACAAACTGAAATGTCTGAACCAACTCACTCCACCTTCCCACTGACCATACAAGGTTTTTGTGAGAGCGACCAGATTTTACTGCCCATATCTCCACATAACCACTGACTTTGTTTTGGGGAGTTGGAAGAACATCATCGGTAGACCCAAATTTGATGTGATTTGGATCCAATACCCATGAGTCTTGTCTGTCTTTAGTTGACATCTCACCATTTCTCAAACTGTCTAGGTGTGTTTGAAACAGCTGAACATTTTTTGACTTGTTCAAGCTCACCTTGAAGTTGATCCAAAAGCTAGCACAGTAGACCAGTCCACAATGCCATGTAGAGCACTTGTGAGGTGTAGTAGTCGGTGTTACTTATTCTACCACCTTCCAGTGCCAAAGTCAAGCAAATTTCGAGTCGTTTTAGCTGTATACAAGTATACTGTGACACAAAATGACACTGTAACAATTTCAGAGGATATATACATTTAGAGGTAAATTATTCAGTGTTTTTATAAATGGTGTGACTTTTGGGTGATAGAATATATCACTGCTGCATTAGCATAGTTAAATACCTACCAGACGGTGCGATGTGGTTGTGTGTATGTGAATGGGTGAGCCCTTCATGATGACACATAACTATAATGCTTACAGGTAAGGCTCCATAGCTCAGTGGTTAGAGCACTGGTCTTGTAAACCAGGGGTTGCGAGTTCAATTCTCGCTGGGGCCTTTAGGAACTTTTGAGGTCAGAAAAGAGGACATCCAAAGAAAGGTCAGTCTACAAACAAACCGTCATAGTATAAAGTATGAAAAGCTTGCTTACAATAGTAAGTGAATTATAAGCAAAATGCCGTTCATTGGGCGCAGTTGTCCGCACTCTCAATGCATGATCGGTGTCACCGGTTCAACAATATCATGATGCATCTGCCCAAATAATCTGTCTTCTTCTTGACTTCAACCACAGATTATCACTTTCACCTTCTTCTGATAACTCTCGTTTTGCTACTCTTAGCCAATACCCTGCATAATACAATATCATAGTAATAGCCTTCCCACAACTGCCTGTAATTGGTCCAAAGGTTTGACCTCTCCAAACACGTGTTTTCACACAGCAAAGAAATTCAACCAGAGACTTAGACCTCCTGTTTTGGTAGGACCAAATTTTGGTTCTTTGGTCTAAAACGTCCAGCGCAACTTTCACACCCACTATTTTGGTCATTTATAAGTTGTATTGGAACAAACTGAAATGTCTGAACCAACTCACTCCACCTTCCCACTGACCATACAAGGTTTTTGTGAGAGCGACCAGATTTTACTGCCCATATCTCCACATAACCACTGACTTTGTTTTGGGGAGTTGGAAGAACATCATCGGTAGACCCAAATTTGATGTGATTTGGATCCAATACCCATGAGTCTTGTCTGTCTTTAGTTGACATCTCACCATTTCTCAAACTGTCTAGGTGTGTTTGAAACAGCTGAACATTTTTTGACTTGTTCAAGCTCACCTTGAAGTTGATCCAAAAGCTAGCACAGTAGACCAGTCCACAATGCCATGTAGAGCACTTGTGAGGTGTAGTAGTCGGTGTTACTTATTCTACCACCTTCCAGTGCCAAAGTCAAGCAAATTTCGAGTCGTTTTAGCTGTATACAAGTATACTGTGACACAAAATGACACTGTAACAATTTCAGAGGATATATACATTTAGAGGTAAATTATTCAGTGTTTTTATAAATGGTGTGACTTTTGGGTGATAGAATATATCACTGCTGCATTAGCATAGTTAAATACCTACCAGACGGTGCGATGTGGTTGTGTGTATGTGAATGGGTGAGCCCTTCATGATGACACATAACTATAATGCTTACAGGTAAGGCTCCATAGCTCAGTGGTTAGAGCACTGGTCTTGTAAACCAGGGGTTGCGAGTTCAATTCTCGCTGGGGCCTTTAGGAACTTTTGAGGTCAGAAAAGAGGACATCCAAAGAAAGGTCAGTCTACAAACAAACCGTCATAGTATAAAGTATGAAAAGCTTGCTTACAATAGTAAGTGAATTATAAGCAAAATGCCGTTCATTGGGCGCAGTTGTCCGCACTCTCAATGCTTGATCGGTGTCACCGGTTCAACAATATCATGATGCATCTGCCCAAATAATCTGTCTTCTTCTTGACTTCAACCACAGATTATCACTTTCACCTTCTTCTGATAACTCTCGTTTTGCTACTCTTAGCCAATACCCTGCATAATACAATATCATAGTAATAGCCTTCCCACAACTGCCTGTAATTGGTCCAAAGGTTTGACCTCTCCAAACACGTGTTTTCACACAGCAAAGAAATTCAACCAGAGACTTAGACCTCCTGTTTTGGTAGGACCAAATTTTGGTTCTTTGGTCTAAAACGTCCAGCGCAACTTTCACACCCACTATTTTGGTCATTTATAAGTTGTATTGGAACAAACTGAAATGTCTGAACCAACTCACTCCACCTTCCCACTGACCATACAAGGTTTTTGTGAGAGCGACCAGATTTTACTGCCCATATCTCCACATAACCACTGACTTTGTTTTGGGGAGTTGGAAGAACATCATCGGTAGACCCAAATTTGATGTGATTTGGATCCAATACCCATGAGTCTTGTCTGTCTTTAGTTGACATCTCACCATTTCTCAAACTGTCTAGGTGTGTTTGAAACAGCTGAACATTTTTTGACTTGTTCAAGCTCACCTTGAAGTTGATCCAAAAGCTAGCACAGTAGACCAGTCCACAATGCCATGTAGAGCACTTGTGAGGTGTAGTAGTCGGTGTTACTTATTCTACCACCTTCCAGTGCCAAAGTCAAGCAAATTTCGAGTCGTTTTAGCTGTATACAAGTATACTGTGACACAAAATGACACTGTAACAATTTCACAGGATATATACATTTAGAGGTAAATTATTCAGTGTTTTTATAAATGGTGTGACTTTTGGGTGATATAATATATCACTGCTGCATTAGCATAGTTAAATACCTACCAGACGGTGCAGATGTGGTTGTGTGTATGTGAATGGGTGAGCCCTTCATGATGACACATAACTATAATGCTTACAGGTAAGGCTCCATAGCTCAGTGGTTAGAGCACTGGTCTTGTAAACCAGGGGTTGCGAGTTCAATTCTCGCTGGGGCCTTTAGGAACTTTTGAGGTCAGAAAAGAGGACATCCAAAGAAAGGTCAGTCTACAAACAAACCGTCATAGTATAAAGTATGAAAAGCTTGCTTACAATAGTAAGTGAATTATAAGCAAAATGCCGTTCATTGGGCGCAGTTGTCCGCACTCTCAATGCATGATCGGTGTCACCGGTTCAACAATATCATGATGCATCTGCCCAAATAATCTGTCTTCTTCTTGACTTCAACCACAGATTATCACTTTCACCTTCTTCTGATAACTCTCGTTTTGCTACTCTTAGCCAATACCCTGCATAATACAATATCATAGTAATAGCCTTCCCACAACTGCCTGTAATTGGTCCAAAGGTTTGACCTCTCCAAACACGTGTTTTCACACAGCAAAGAAATTCAACCAGAGACTTAGACCTCCTGTTTTGGTAGGACCAAATTTTGGTTCTTTGGTCTAAAACGTCCAGCGCAACTTTCACACCCACTATTTTGGTCATTTATAAGTTGTATTGGAACAAACTGAAATGTCTGAACCAACTCACTCCACCTTCCCACTGACCATACAAGGTTTTTGTGAGAGCGACCAGATTTTACTGCCCATATCTCCACATAACCACTGACTTTGTTTTGGGGAGTTGGAAGAACATCATCGGTAGACCCAAATTTGATGTGATTTGGATCCAATACCCATGAGTCTTGTCTGTCTTTAGTTGACATCTCACCATTTCTCAAACTGTCTAGGTGTGTTTGAAACAGCTGAACATTTTTTGACTTGTTCAAGCTCACCTTGAAGTTGATCCAAAAGCTAGCACAGTAGACCAGTCCACAATGCCATGTAGAGCACTTGTGAGGTGTAGTAGTCGGTGTTACTTATTGTACCACCTTCCAGTGCCAAAGTCAAGCAAATTTCGAGTCGTTTTAGCTGTATACAAGTATACTGTGACACAAAATGACACTGTAACAATTTCAGAGGATATATACATTTAGAGGTAAATTATTCAGTGTTTTTATAAATGGTGTGACTTTTGGGTGATAGAATATATCACTGCTGCATTAGCATAGTTAAATACCTACCAGACGGTGCAGATGTGGTTGTGTGTATGTGAATGGGTGAGCCCTTCATGATGACACATAACTATAATGCTCACAGGTAAGGCTCCATAGCTCAGTGGTTAGAGCACTGGTCTTGTAAACCAGGGGTCGCGAGTTCAATTCTCGCTGGGGCCTTTAGGAACTTTTGAGGTCAGAAAAGAGGACATCCAAAGAAAGGTCAGTCTACAAACAAACCGGCATAGTATAAAGTATGAAAAGCTTGCTTACAATAGTAAGTGAATTATAAGCAAAATGCCGTTCATTGGGCGCAGTTGTCCGCACTCTCCATGCATGATCGGTGTCACCTGTTCAACAATATCATGATGCATCTGCCCAAATAATCTGTCTTCTTCTTGACTTCAACCAAAGATTATCTCTTTCACCTTCTTCTGATAACTCTCGTTTTGCTACTCTTAGCCAATACCCTGCATAATACAATATCATAGTCATAGCCTTCCCACAACTGCCTGTAATTGGTCCAAAGGTTTGACCTATCCAAACACGTGTTTTCACACAGCAAAGAAATTCAACCATAGACTTAGACCTGCTGTTTTGGTAGGACCAAATTTTGGTTCTTTGGTCTAAAACGTCCAGCGCAACTTTCACACCCACTATTTTGGTCATTTATAAGTTGTATTGGAACAAACTGAAATGTCTGAACCAACTCACTCCACCTTCCCACTGACCATACAAGGTTTTTGTGAGAGCGACCAGATTTTACTGCCCATATCTCCACATAACCACTGACTTTGTTTTGGGGAGTTGGAAGAACATCATCGGTAGACCCAAATTTGATGTGATTTGGATCCAATACCCATGAGTCTTGTCTGTCTTTAGTTGACATCTCACCATTTCTCAAACTGTCTAGGTGTGTTTGAAACAGCTGAACATTTTTTGACTTGTTCAAGCTCACCTTGAAGTTGATCCAAAAGCTAGCACAGTAGACCAGTCCACAATGCCATGTAGAGCACTTGTGAGGTGTAGTAGTCGGTGTTACTTATTCTACCACCTTCCAGTGCCAAAGTCAAGCAAATTTCGAGTCGTTTTAGCTGTATACAAGTATACTGTGACACAAAATGACACTGTAACAATTTCAGAGGATATATACATTTAGAGGTAAATTATTCAGTGTTTTTATAAATGGTGTGACTTTTGGGTGATATAATATATCACTGCTGCATTAGCATAGTTAAATACCTACCAGACGGTGCAGATGTGGTTGTGTGTATGTGAATGGGTGAGCCCTTCATGATGACACATAACTATAATGCTTACAGGTAAGGCTCCATAGCTCAGTGGTTAGAGCACTGGTCTTGTAAACCAGGGGTCGCGAGTTCAATTCTCGCTGGGGCCTTTAGGAACTTTTGAGGTCAGAAAAGAGGACATCCAAAGAAAGGTCAGTCTACAAACAAACCGTCATAGTATAAAGTATGAAAAGCTTGCTTACAATAGTAAGTGAATTATAAGCAAAATGCCGTTCATTGGGCGCAGTTGTCCGCACTCTCCATGCATGATCGGTGTCACCTGTTCAACAATATCATGATGCATCTGCCCAAATAATCTGTCTTCTTCTTGACTTCAACCAAAGATTATCTCTTTCACCTTCTTCTGATAACTCTCGTTTTGCTACTCTTAGCCAATACCCTGCATAATACAATATCATAGTCATAGCCTTCCCACAACTGCCTGTAATTGGTCCAAAGGTTTGACCTATCCAAACACGTGTTTTCACACAGCAAAGAAATTCAACCATAGACTTAGACCTCCTGTTTTGGTAGGACCAAATTTTGGTTCTTTGGTCTAAAATGTCCAGCGCAACTTTCACACCCACTATTTTGGTCATTTATAAGTTGTATTGGAACAAACTGAAATGTCTGAACCAACTCACTCCACCTTCCCACTGACCATACAAGGTTTTTGTGAGAGCGACCAGATTTTACTGCCCATATCTCCACATAACCACTGACTTTGTTTTGGGGAGTTGGAAGAACATCATCGGTAGACCCAAATTTGATGTGATTTGGATCCAATACCCATGAGTCTTGTCTGTCTTTAGTTGACATCTCACCATTTCTCAAACTGTCTAGGTGTGTTTGAAACAGCTGAACATTTTTTGACTTGTTCAAGCTCACCTTGAAGTTGATCCAAAAGCTAGCACAGTAGACCAGTCCACAATGCCATGTAGAGCACTTGTGAGGTGTAGTAGTCGGTGTTACTTATTCTACCACCTTCCAGTGCCAAAGTCAAGCAAATTTCGAGTCGTTTTAGCTGTATACAAGTATACTGTGACACAAAATGACACTGTAACAATTTCAGAGGATATATACATTTAGAGGTAAATTATTCAGTGTTTTTATAAATGGTGTGACTTTTGGGTGATAGAATATATCACTGCTGCATTAGCATAGTTAAATACCTACCAGACGGTGCGATGTGGTTGTGTGTATGTGAATGGGTGAGCCCTTCATGATGACACATAACTATAATGCTTACAGGTAAGGCTCCATAGCTCAGTGGTTAGAGCACTGGTCTTGTAAACCAGGGGTTGCGAGTTCAATTCTCGCTGGGGCCTTTAGGAACTTTTGAGGTCAGAAAAGAGGACATCCAAAGAAAGGTCAGTCTACAAACAAACCGTCATAGTATAAAGTATGAAAAGCTTGCTTACAATAGTAAGTGAATTATAAGCAAAATGCCGTTCATTGGGCGCAGTTGTCCGCACTCTCAATGCATGATCGGTGTCACCGGTTCAACAATATCATGATGCATCTGCCCAAATAATCTGTCTTCTTCTTGACTTCAACCACAGATTATCACTTTCACCTTCTTCTGATAACTCTCGTTTTGCTACTCTTAGCCAATACCCTGCATAATACAATATCATAGTAATAGCCTTCCCACAACTGCCTGTAATTGGTCCAAAGGTTTGACCTCTCCAAACACGTGTTTTCACACAGCAAAGAAATTCAACCAGAGACTTAGACCTCCTGTTTTGGTAGGACCAAATTTTGGTTCTTTGGTCTAAAACGTCCAGCGCAACTTTCACACCCACTATTTTGGTCATTTATAAGTTGTATTGGAACAAACTGAAATGTCTGAACCAACTCACTCCACCTTCCCACTGACCATACAAGGTTTTTGTGAGAGCGACCAGATTTTACTGCCCATATCTCCACATAACCACTGACTTTGTTTTGGGGAGTTGGAAGAACATCATCGGTAGACCCAAATTTGATGTGATTTGGATCCAATACCCATGAGTCTTGTCTGTCTTTAGTTGACATCTCACCATTTCTCAAACTGTCTAGGTGTGTTTGAAACAGCTGAACATTTTTTGACTTGTTCAAGCTCACCTTGAAGTTGATCCAAAAGCTAGCACAGTAGACCAGTCCACAATGCCATGTAGAGCACTTGTGAGGTGTAGTAGTCGGTGTTACTTATTCTACCACCTTCCAGTGCCAAAGTCAAGCAAATTTCGAGTCGTTTTAGCTGTATACAAGTATACTGTGACACAAAATGACACTGTAACAATTTCAGAGGATATATACATTTAGAGGTAAATTATTCAGTGTTTTTATAAATGGTGTGACTTTTGGGTGATAGAATATATCACTGCTGCATTAGCATAGTTAAATACCTACCAGACGGTGCGATGTGGTTGTGTGTATGTGAATGGGTGAGCCCTTCATGATGACACATAACTATAATGCTTACAGGTAAGGCTCCATAGCTCAGTGGTTAGAGCACTGGTCTTGTAAACCAGGGGTTGCGAGTTCAATTCTCGCTGGGGCCTTTAGGAACTTTTGAGGTCAGAAAAGAGGACATCCAAAGAAAGGTCAGTCTACAAACAAACCGTCATAGTATAAAGTATGAAAAGCTTGCTTACAATAGTAAGTGAATTATAAGCAAAATGCCGTTCATTGGGCGCAGTTGTCCGCACTCTCAATGCTTGATCGGTGTCACCGGTTCAACAATATCATGATGCATCTGCCCAAATAATCTGTCTTCTTCTTGACTTCAACCACAGATTATCACTTTCACCTTCTTCTGATAACTCTCGTTTTGCTACTCTTAGCCAATACCCTGCATAATACAATATCATAGTAATAGCCTTCCCACAACTGCCTGTAATTGGTCCAAAGGTTTGACCTCTCCAAACACGTGTTTTCACACAGCAAAGAAATTCAACCAGAGACTTAGACCTCCTGTTTTGGTAGGACCAAATTTTGGTTCTTTGGTCTAAAACGTCCAGCGCAACTTTCACACCCACTATTTTGGTCATTTATAAGTTGTATTGGAACAAACTGAAATGTCTGAACCAACTCACTCCACCTTCCCACTGACCATACAAGGTTTTTGTGAGAGCGACCAGATTTTACTGCCCATATCTCCACATAACCACTGACTTTGTTTTGGGGAGTTGGAAGAACATCATCGGTAGACCCAAATTTGATGTGATTTGGATCCAATACCCATGAGTCTTGTCTGTCTTTAGTTGACATCTCACCATTTCTCAAACTGTCTAGGTGTGTTTGAAACAGCTGAACATTTTTTGACTTGTTCAAGCTCACCTTGAAGTTGATCCAAAAGCTAGCACAGTAGACCAGTCCACAATGCCATGTAGAGCACTTGTGAGGTGTAGTAGTCGGTGTTACTTATTCTACCACCTTCCAGTGCCAAAGTCAAGCAAATTTCGAGTCGTTTTAGCTGTATACAAGTATACTGTGACACAAAATGACACTGTAACAATTTCACAGGATATATACATTTAGAGGTAAATTATTCAGTGTTTTTATAAATGGTGTGACTTTTGGGTGATATAATATATCACTGCTGCATTAGCATAGTTAAATACCTACCAGACGGTGCAGATGTGGTTGTGTGTATGTGAATGGGTGAGCCCTTCATGATGACACATAACTATAATGCTTACAGGTAAGGCTCCATAGCTCAGTGGTTAGAGCACTGGTCTTGTAAACCAGGGGTCGCGAGTTCAATTCTCGCTGGGGCCTTTAGGAACTTTTGAGGTCAGAAAAGAGGACATCCAAAGAAAGGTCAGTCTACAAACAAACCGTCATAGTATAAAGTATGAAAAGCTTGCTTACAATAGTAAGTGAATTATAAGCAAAATGCCGTTCATTGGGCGCAGTTGTCCGCACTCTCCATGCATGATCGGTGTCACCTGTTCAACAATATCATGATGCATCTGCCCAAATAATCTGTCTTCTTCTTGACTTCAACCAAAGATTATCTCTTTCACCTTCTTCTGATAACTCTCGTTTTGCTACTCTTAGCCAATACCCTGCATAATACAATATCATAGTCATAGCCTTCCCACAACTGCCTGTAATTGGTCCAAAGGTTTGACCTATCCAAACACGTGTTTTCACACAGCAAAGAAATTCAACCATAGACTTAGACCTCCTGTTTTGGTAGGACCAAATTTTGGTTCTTTGGTCTAAAACGTCCAGCGCAACTTTCACACCCACTATTTTGGTCATTTATAAGTTGTATTGGAACAAACTGAAATGTCTGAACCAACTCACTCCACCTTCCCACTGACCATACAAGGTTTTTGTGAGAGCGACCAGATTTTACTGCCCATATCTCCACATAACCACTGACTTTGTTTTGGGGAGTTGGAAGAACATCATCGGTAGACCCAAATTTGATGTGATTTGGATCCAATACCCATGAGTCTTGTCTGTCTTTAGTTGACATCTCACCATTTCTCAAACTGTCTAGGTGTGTTTGAAACAGCTGAACATTTTTTGACTTGTTCAAGCTCACCTTGAAGTTGATCCAAAAGCTAGCACAGTAGACCAGTCCACAATGCCATGTAGAGCACTTGTGAGGTGTAGTAGTCGGTGTTACTTATTCTACCACCTTCCAGTGCCAAAGTCAAGCAAATTTCGAGTCGTTTTAGCTGTATACAAGTATACTGTGACACAAAATGACACTGTAACAATTTCAGAGGATATATACATTTAGAGGTAAATTATTCAGTGTTTTTATAAATGGTGTGACTTTTGGGTGATAGAATATATCACTGCTGCATTAGCATAGTTAAATACCTACCAGACGGTGCGATGTGGTTGTGTGTATGTGAATGGGTGAGCCCTTCATGATGACACATAACTATAATGCTTACAGGTAAGGCTCCATAGCTCAGTGGTTAGAGCACTGGTCTTGTAAACCAGGGGTTGCGAGTTCAATTCTCGCTGGGGCCTTTAGGAACTTTTGAGGTCAGAAAAGAGGACATCCAAAGAAAGGTCAGTCTACAAACAAACCGTCATAGTATAAAGTATGAAAAGCTTGCTTACAATAGTAAGTGAATTATAAGCAAAATGCCGTTCATTGGGCGCAGTTGTCCGCACTCTCAATGCATGATCGGTGTCACCGGTTCAACAATATCATGATGCATCTGCCCAAATAATCTGTCTTCTTCTTGACTTCAACCACAGATTATCACTTTCACCTTCTTCTGATAACTCTCGTTTTGCTACTCTTAGCCAATACCCTGCATAATACAATATCATAGTAATAGCCTTCCCACAACTGCCTGTAATTGGTCCAAAGGTTTGACCTCTCCAAACACGTGTTTTCACACAGCAAAGAAATTCAACCAGAGACTTAGACCTCCTGTTTTGGTAGGACCAAATTTTGGTTCTTTGGTCTAAAACGTCCAGCGCAACTTTCACACCCACTATTTTGGTCATTTATAAGTTGTATTGGAACAAACTGAAATGTCTGAACCAACTCACTCCACCTTCCCACTGACCATACAAGGTTTTTGTGAGAGCGACCAGATTTTACTGCCCATATCTCCACATAACCACTGACTTTGTTTTGGGGAGTTGGAAGAACATCATCGGTAGACCCAAATTTGATGTGATTTGGATCCAATACCCATGAGTCTTGTCTGTCTTTAGTTGACATCTCACCATTTCTCAAACTGTCTAGGTGTGTTTGAAACAGCTGAACATTTTTTGACTTGTTCAAGCTCACCTTGAAGTTGATCCAAAAGCTAGCACAGTAGACCAGTCCACAATGCCATGTAGAGCACTTGTGAGGTGTAGTAGTCGGTGTTACTTATTCTACCACCTTCCAGTGCCAAAGTCAAGCAAATTTCGAGTCGTTTTAGCTGTATACAAGTATACTGTGACACAAAATGACACTAACAATTTCAGAGGATATATACATTTAGAGGTAAATTATTCAGTGTTTTTATAAATGGTGTGACTTTTGGGTGATAGAATATATCACTGCTGCATTAGCATAGTTAAATACCTACCAGACGGTGCGATGTGGTTGTGTGTATGTGAATGGGTGAGCCCTTCATGATGACACATAACTATAATGCTTACAGGTAAGGCTCCATAGCTCAGTGGTTAGAGCACTGGTCTTGTAAACCAGGGGTTGCGAGTTCAATTCTCGCTGGGGCCTTTAGGAACTTTTGAGGTCAGAAAAGAGGACATCCAAAGAAAGGTCAGTCTACAAACAAACCGTCATAGTATAAAGTATGAAAAGCTTGCTTACAATAGTAAGTGAATTATAAGCAAAATGCCGTTCATTGGGCGCAGTTGTCCGCACTCTCAATGCATGATCGGTGTCACCGGTTCAACAATATCATGATGCATCTGCCCAAATAATCTGTCTTCTTCTTGACTTCAACCACAGATTATCACTTTCACCTTCTTCTGATAACTCTCGTTTTGCTACTCTTAGCCAATACCCTGCATAATACAATATCATAGTAATAGCCTTCCCACAACTGCCTGTAATTGGTCCAAAGGTTTGACCTCTCCAAACACGTGTTTTCACACAGCAAAGAAATTCAACCAGAGACTTAGACCTCCTGTTTTGGTAGGACCAAATTTTGGTTCTTTGGTCTAAAACGTCCAGCGCAACTTTCACACCCACTATTTTGGTCATTTATAAGTTGTATTGGAACAAACTGAAATGTCTGAACCAACTCACTCCACCTTCCCACTGACCATACAAGGTTTTTGTGAGAGCGACCAGATTTTACTGCCCATATCTCCACATAACCACTGACTTTGTTTTGGGGAGTTGGAAGAACATCATCGGTAGACCCAAATTTGATGTGATTTGGATCCAATACCCATGAGTCTTGTCTGTCTTTAGTTGACATCTCACCATTTCTCAAACTGTCTAGGTGTGTTTGAAACAGCTGAACATTTTTTGACTTGTTCAAGCTCACCTTGAAGTTGATCCAAAAGCTAGCACAGTAGACCAGTCCACAATGCCATGTAGAGCACTTGTGAGGTGTAGTAGTCGGTGTTACTTATTCTACCACCTTCCAGTGCCAAAGTCAAGCAAATTTCGAGTCGTTTTAGCTGTATACAAGTATACTGTGACACAAAATGACACTGTAACAATTTCACAGGATATATACATTTAGAGGTAAATTATTCAGTGTTTTTATAAATGGTGTGACTTTTGGGTGATATAATATATCACTGCTGCATTAGCATAGTTAAATACCTACCAGACGGTGCAGATGTGGTTGTGTGTATGTGAATGGGTGAGCCCTTCATGATGACACATAACTATAATGCTTACAGGTAAGGCTCCATAGCTCAGTGGTTAGAGCACTGGTCTTGTAAACCAGGGGTTGCGAGTTCAATTCTCGCTGGGGCCTTTAGGAACTTTTGAGGTCAGAAAAGAGGACATCCAAAGAAAGGTCAGTCTACAAACAAACCGTCATAGTATAAAGTATGAAAAGCTTGCTTACAATAGTAAGTGAATTATAAGCAAAATGCCGTTCATTGGGCGCAGTTGTCCGCACTCTCCATGCATGATCGGTGTCACCTGTTCAACAATATCATGATGCATCTGCCCAAATAATCTGTCTTCTTCTTGACTTCAACCAAAGATTATCTCTTTCACCTTCTTCTGATAACTCTCGTTTTGCTACTCTTAGCCAATACCCTGCATAATACAATATCATAGTCATAGCCTTCCCACAACTGCCTGTAATTGGTCCAAAGGTTTGACCTATCCAAACACGTGTTTTCACACAGCAAAGAAATTCAACCATAGACTTAGACCTCCTGTTTTGGTAGGACCAAATTTTGGTTCTTTGGTCTAAAATGTCCAGCGCAACTTTCACACCCACTATTTTGGTCATTTATAAGTTGTATTGGAACAAACTGAAATGTCTGAACCAACTCACTCCACCTTCCCACTGACCATACAAGGTTTTTGTGAGAGCGACCAGATTTTACTGCCCATATCTCCACATAACCACTGACTTTGTTTTGGGGAGTTGGAAGAACATCATCGGTAGACCCAAATTTGATGTGATTTGGATCCAATACCCATGAGTCTTGTCTGTCTTTAGTTGACATCTCACCATTTCTCAAACTGTCTAGGTGTGTTTGAAACAGCTGAACATTTTTTGACTTGTTCAAGCTCACCTTGAAGTTGATCCAAAAGCTAGCACAGTAGACCAGTCCACAATGCCATGTAGAGCACTTGTGAGGTGTAGTAGTCGGTGTTACTTATTCTACCACCTTCCAGTGCCAAAGTCAAGCAAATTTCGAGTCGTTTTAGCTGTATACAAGTATACTGTGACACAAAATGACACTGTAACAATTTCAGAGGATATATACATTTAGAGGTAAATTATTCAGTGTTTTTATAAATGGTGTGACTTTTGGGTGATAGAATATATCACTGCTGCATTAGCATAGTTAAATACCTACCAGACGGTGCGATGTGGTTGTGTGTATGTGAATGGGTGAGCCCTTCATGATGACACATAACTATAATGCTTACAGGTAAGGCTCCATAGCTCAGTGGTTAGAGCACTGGTCTTGTAAACCAGGGGTCGTGAGTTCAATTCTCGCTGGGGCCTTTAGGAACTTTTGAGGTCAGAAAAGAGGACATCCAAAGAAAGGTCAGTCTACAAACAAACCGGCATAGTATAAAGTATGAAAAGCTTGCTTACAATAGTAAGTGAATTATAAGCAAAATGCCGTTCATTGGGCGCAGTTGTCCGCACTCTCCATGCATGATCGGTGTCACCTGTTCAACAATATCATGATGCATCTGCCCAAATAATCTGTCTTCTTCTTGACTTCAACCAAAGATTATCTCTTTCACCTTCTTCTGATAACTCTCGTTTTGCTACTCTTAGCCAATACCCTGCATAATACAATATCATAGTAATAGCCTTCCCACAACTGCCTGTAATTGGTCCAAAGGTTTGACCTCTCCAAACACGTGTTTTCACACAGCAAAGAAATTCAACCAGAGACTTAGACCTCCTGTTTTGGTAGGACCAAATTTTGGTTCTTTGGTCTAAAACGTCCAGCGCAACTTTCACACCCACTATTTTGGTCATTTATAAGTTGTATTGGAACAAACTGAAATGTCTGAACCAACTCACTCCACCTTCCCACTGACCATACAAGGTTTTTGTGAGAGCGACCAGATTTTACTGCCCATATCTCCACATAACCACTGACTTTGTTTTGGGGAGTTGGAAGAACATCATCGGTAGACCCAAATTTGATGTGATTTGGATCCAATACCCATGAGTCTTGTCTGTCTTTAGTTGACATCTCACCATTTCTCAAACTGTCTAGGTGTGTTTGAAACAGCTGAACATTTTTTGACTTGTTCAAGCTCACCTTGAAGTTGATCCAAAAGCTAGCACAGTAGACCAGTCCACAATGCCATGTAGAGCACTTGTGAGGTGTAGTAGTCGGTGTTACTTATTCTACCACCTTCCAGTGCCAAAGTCAAGCAAATTTCGAGTCGTTTTAGCTGTATACAAGTATACTGTGACACAAAATGACACTGTAACAATTTCAGAGGATATATACATTTAGAGGTAAATTATTCAGTGTTTTTATAAATGGTGTGACTTTTGGGTGATAGAATATATCACTGCTGCATTAGCATAGTTAAATACCTACCAGACGGTGCGATGTGGTTGTGTGTATGTGAATGGGTGAGCCCTTCATGATGACACATAACTATAATGCTTACAGGTAAGGCTCCATAGCTCAGTGGTTAGAGCACTGGTCTTGTAAACCAGGGGTTGCGAGTTCAATTCTCGCTGGGGCCTTTAGGAACTTTTGAGGTCAGAAAAGAGGACATCCAAAGAAAGGTCAGTCTACAAACAAACCGTCATAGTATAAAGTATGAAAAGCTTGCTTACAATAGTAAGTGAATTATAAGCAAAATGCCGTTCATTGGGCGCAGTTGTCCGCACTCTCAATGCATGATCGGTGTCACCGGTTCAACAATATCATGATGCATCTGCCCAAATAATCTGTCTTCTTCTTGACTTCAACCACAGATTATCACTTTCACCTTCTTCTGATAACTCTCGTTTTGCTACTCTTAGCCAATACCCTGCATAATACAATATCATAGTAATAGCCTTCCCACAACTGCCTGTAATTGGTCCAAAGGTTTGACCTCTCCAAACACGTGTTTTCACACAGCAAAGAAATTCAACCAGAGACTTAGACCTCCTGTTTTGGTAGGACCAAATTTTGGTTCTTTGGTCTAAAACGTCCAGCGCAACTTTCACACCCACTATTTTGGTCATTTATAAGTTGTATTGGAACAAACTGAAATGTCTGAACCAACTCACTCCACCTTCCCACTGACCATACAAGGTTTTTGTGAGAGCGACCAGATTTTACTGCCCATATCTCCACATAACCACTGACTTTGTTTTGGGGAGTTGGAAGAACATCATCGGTAGACCCAAATTTGATGTGATTTGGATCCAATACCCATGAGTCTTGTCTGTCTTTAGTTGACATCTCACCATTTCTCAAACTGTCTAGGTGTGTTTGAAACAGCTGAACATTTTTTGACTTGTTCAAGCTCACCTTGAAGTTGATCCAAAAGCTAGCACAGTAGACCAGTCCACAATGCCATGTAGAGCACTTGTGAGGTGTAGTAGTCGGTGTTACTTATTCTACCACCTTCCAGTGCCAAAGTCAAGCAAATTTCGAGTCGTTTTAGCTGTATACAAGTATACTGTGACACAAAATGACACTGTAACAATTTCAGAGGATATATACATTTAGAGGTAAATTATTCAGTGTTTTTATAAATGGTGTGACTTTTGGGTGATAGAATATATCACTGCTGCATTAGCATAGTTAAATACCTACCAGACGGTGCGATGTGGTTGTGTGTATGTGAATGGGTGAGCCCTTCATGATGACACATAACTATAATGCTTACAGGTAAGGCTCCATAGCTCAGTGGTTAGAGCACTGGTCTTGTAAACCAGGGGTTGCGAGTTCAATTCTCGCTGGGGCCTTTAGGAACTTTTGAGGTCAGAAAAGAGGACATCCAAAGAAAGGTCAGTCTACAAACAAACCGTCATAGTATAAAGTATGAAAAGCTTGCTTACAATAGTAAGTGAATTATAAGCAAAATGCCGTTCATTGGGCGCAGTTGTCCGCACTCTCAATGCATGATCGGTGTCACCGGTTCAACAATATCATGATGCATCTGCCCAAATAATCTGTCTTCTTCTTGACTTCAACCACAGATTATCACTTTCACCTTCTTCTGATAACTCTCGTTTTGCTACTCTTAGCCAATACCCTGCATAATACAATATCATAGTAATAGCCTTCCCACAACTGCCTGTAATTGGTCCAAAGGTTTGACCTCTCCAAACACGTGTTTTCACACAGCAAAGAAATTCAACCAGAGACTTAGACCTCCTGTTTTGGTAGGACCAAATTTTGGTTCTTTGGTCTAAAACGTCCAGCGCAACTTTCACACCCACTATTTTGGTCATTTATAAGTTGTATTGGAACAAACTGAAATGTCTGAACCAACTCACTCCACCTTCCCACTGACCATACAAGGTTTTTGTGAGAGCGACCAGATTTTACTGCCCATATCTCCACATAACCACTGACTTTGTTTTGGGGAGTTGGAAGAACATCATCGGTAGACCCAAATTTGATGTGATTTGGATCCAATACCCATGAGTCTTGTCTGTCTTTAGTTGACATCTCACCATTTCTCAAACTGTCTAGGTGTGTTTGAAACAGCTGAACATTTTTTGACTTGTTCAAGCTCACCTTGAAGTTGATCCAAAAGCTAGCACAGTAGACCAGTCCACAATGCCATGTAGAGCACTTGTGAGGTGTAGTAGTCGGTGTTACTTATTCTACCACCTTCCAGTGCCAAAGTCAAGCAAATTTCGAGTCGTTTTAGCTGTATACAAGTATACTGTGACACAAAATGACACTGTAACAATTTCACAGGATATATACATTTAGAGGTAAATTATTCAGTGTTTTTATAAATGGTGTGACTTTTGGGTGATATAATATATCACTGCTGCATTAGCATAGTTAAATACCTACCAGACGGTGCAGATGTGGTTGTGTGTATGTGAATGGGTGAGCCCTTCATGATGACACATAACTATAATGCTTACAGGTAAGGCTCCATAGCTCAGTGGTTAGAGCACTGGTCTTGTAAACCAGGGGTTGCGAGTTCAATTCTCGCTGGGGCCTTTAGGAACTTTTGAGGTCAGAAAAGAGGACATCCAAAGAAAGGTCAGTCTACAAACAAACCGTCATAGTATAAAGTATGAAAAGCTTGCTTACAATAGTAAGTGAATTATAAGCAAAATGCCGTTCATTGGGCGCAGTTGTCCGCACTCTCCATGCATGATCGGTGTCACCTGTTCAACAATATCATGATGCATCTGCCCAAATAATCTGTCTTCTTCTTGACTTCAACCAAAGATTATCTCTTTCACCTTCTTCTGATAACTCTCGTTTTGCTACTCTTAGCCAATACCCTGCATAATACAATATCATAGTCATAGCCTTCCCACAACTGCCTGTAATTGGTCCAAAGGTTTGACCTATCCAAACACGTGTTTTCACACAGCAAAGAAATTCAACCATAGACTTAGACCTCCTGTTTTGGTAGGACCAAATTTTGGTTCTTTGGTCTAAAATGTCCAGCGCAACTTTCACACCCACTATTTTGGTCATTTATAAGTTGTATTGGAACAAACTGAAATGTCTGAACCAACTCACTCCACCTTCCCACTGACCATACAAGGTTTTTGTGAGAGCGACCAGATTTTACTGCCCATATCTCCACATAACCACTGACTTTGTTTTGGGGAGTTGGAAGAACATCATCGGTAGACCCAAATTTGATGTGATTTGGATCCAATACCCATGAGTCTTGTCTGTCTTTAGTTGACATCTCACCATTTCTCAAACTGTCTAGGTGTGTTTGAAACAGCTGAACATTTTTTGACTTGTTCAAGCTCACCTTGAAGTTGATCCAAAAGCTAGCACAGTAGACCAGTCCACAATGCCATGTAGAGCACTTGTGAGGTGTAGTAGTCGGTGTTACTTATTCTACCACCTTCCAGTGCCAAAGTCAAGCAAATTTCGAGTCGTTTTAGCTGTATACAAGTATACTGTGACACAAAATGACACTGTAACAATTTCAGAGGATATATACATTTAGAGGTAAATTATTCAGTGTTTTTATAAATGGTGTGACTTTTGGGTGATAGAATATATCACTGCTGCATTAGCATAGTTAAATACCTACCAGACGGTGCGATGTGGTTGTGTGTATGTGAATGGGTGAGCCCTTCATGATGACACATAACTATAATGCTTACAGGTAAGGCTCCATAGCTCAGTGGTTAGAGCACTGGTCTTGTAAACCAGGGGTTGCGAGTTCAATTCTCGCTGGGGCCTTTAGGAACTTTTGAGGTCAGAAAAGAGGACATCCAAAGAAAGGTCAGTCTACAAACAAACCGTCATAGTATAAAGTATGAAAAGCTTGCTTACAATAGTAAGTGAATTATAAGCAAAATGCCGTTCATTGGGCGCAGTTGTCCGCACTCTCAATGCATGATCGGTGTCACCGGTTCAACAATATCATGATGCATCTGCCCAAATAATCTGTCTTCTTCTTGACTTCAACCACAGATTATCACTTTCACCTTCTTCTGATAACTCTCGTTTTGCTACTCTTAGCCAATACCCTGCATAATACAATATCATAGTAATAGCCTTCCCACAACTGCCTGTAATTGGTCCAAAGGTTTGACCTCTCCAAACACGTGTTTTCACACAGCAAAGAAATTCAACCAGAGACTTAGACCTCCTGTTTTGGTAGGACCAAATTTTGGTTCTTTGGTCTAAAACGTCCAGCGCAACTTTCACACCCACTATTTTGGTCATTTATAAGTTGTATTGGAACAAACTGAAATGTCTGAACCAACTCACTCCACCTTCCCACTGACCATACAAGGTTTTTGTGAGAGCGACCAGATTTTACTGCCCATATCTCCACATAACCACTGACTTTGTTTTGGGGAGTTGGAAGAACATCATCGGTAGACCCAAATTTGATGTGATTTGGATCCAATACCCATGAGTCTTGTCTGTCTTTAGTTGACATCTCACCATTTCTCAAACTGTCTAGGTGTGTTTGAAACAGCTGAACATTTTTTGACTTGTTCAAGCTCACCTTGAAGTTGATCCAAAAGCTAGCACAGTAGACCAGTCCACAATGCCATGTAGAGCACTTGTGAGGTGTAGTAGTCGGTGTTACTTATTCTACCACCTTCCAGTGCCAAAGTCAAGCAAATTTCGAGTCGTTTTAGCTGTATACAAGTATACTGTGACACAAAATGACACTGTAACAATTTCAGAGGATATATACATTTAGAGGTAAATTATTCAGTGTTTTTATAAATGGTGTGACTTTTGGGTGATAGAATATATCACTGCTGCATTAGCATAGTTAAATACCTACCAGACGGTGCGATGTGGTTGTGTGTATGTGAATGGGTGAGCCCTTCATGATGACACATAACTATAATGCTTACAGGTAAGGCTCCATAGCTCAGTGGTTAGAGCACTGGTCTTGTAAACCAGGGGTTGCGAGTTCAATTCTCGCTGGGGCCTTTAGGAACTTTTGAGGTCAGAAAAGAGGACATCCAAAGAAAGGTCAGTCTACAAACAAACCGTCATAGTATAAAGTATGAAAAGCTTGCTTACAATAGTAAGTGAATTATAAGCAAAATGCCGTTCATTGGGCGCAGTTGTCCGCACTCTCAATGCATGATCGGTGTCACCGGTTCAACAATATCATGATGCATCTGCCCAAATAATCTGTCTTCTTCTTGACTTCAACCACAGATTATCACTTTCACCTTCTTCTGATAACTCTCGTTTTGCTACTCTTAGCCAATACCCTGCATAATACAATATCATAGTAATAGCCTTCCCACAACTGCCTGTAATTGGTCCAAAGGTTTGACCTCTCCAAACACGTGTTTTCACACAGCAAAGAAATTCAACCAGAGACTTAGACCTCCTGTTTTGGTAGGACCAAATTTTGGTTCTTTGGTCTAAAACGTCCAGCGCAACTTTCACACCCACTATTTTGGTCATTTATAAGTTGTATTGGAACAAACTGAAATGTCTGAACCAACTCACTCCACCTTCCCACTGACCATACAAGGTTTTTGTGAGAGCGACCAGATTTTACTGCCCATATCTCCACATAACCACTGACTTTGTTTTGGGGAGTTGGAAGAACATCATCGGTAGACCCAAATTTGATGTGATTTGGATCCAATACCCATGAGTCTTGTCTGTCTTTAGTTGACATCTCACCATTTCTCAAACTGTCTAGGTGTGTTTGAAACAGCTGAACATTTTTTGACTTGTTCAAGCTCACCTTGAAGTTGATCCAAAAGCTAGCACAGTAGACCAGTCCACAATGCCATGTAGAGCACTTGTGAGGTGTAGTAGTCGGTGTTACTTATTCTACCACCTTCCAGTGCCAAAGTCAAGCAAATTTCGAGTCGTTTTAGCTGTATACAAGTATACTGTGACACAAAATGACACTGTAACAATTTCAGAGGATATATACATTTAGAGGTAAATTATTCAGTGTTTTTATAAATGGTGTGACTTTTGGGTGATAGAATATATCACTGCTGCATTAGCATAGTTAAATACCTACCAGACGGTGCGATGTGGTTGTGTGTATGTGAATGGGTGAGCCCTTCATGATGACACATAACTATAATGCTTACAGGTAAGGCTCCATAGCTCAGTGGTTAGAGCACTGGTCTTGTAAACCAGGGGTTGCGAGTTCAATTCTCGCTGGGGCCTTTAGGAACTTTTGAGGTCAGAAAAGAGGACATCCAAAGAAAGGTCAGTCTACAAACAAACCGTCATAGTATAAAGTATGAAAAGCTTGCTTACAATAGTAAGTGAATTATAAGCAAAATGCCGTTCATTGGGCGCAGTTGTCCGCACTCTCAATGCATGATCGGTGTCACCGGTTCAACAATATCATGATGCATCTGCCCAAATAATCTGTCTTCTTCTTGACTTCAACCACAGATTATCACTTTCACCTTCTTCTGATAACTCTCGTTTTGCTACTCTTAGCCAATACCCTGCATAATACAATATCATAGTAATAGCCTTCCCACAACTGCCTGTAATTGGTCCAAAGGTTTGACCTCTCCAAACACGTGTTTTCACACAGCAAAGAAATTCAACCAGAGACTTAGACCTCCTGTTTTGGTAGGACCAAATTTTGGTTCTTTGGTCTAAAACGTCCAGCGCAACTTTCACACCCACTATTTTGGTCATTTATAAGTTGTATTGGAACAAACTGAAATGTCTGAACCAACTCACTCCACCTTCCCACTGACCATACAAGGTTTTTGTGAGAGCGACCAGATTTTACTGCCCATATCTCCACATAACCACTGACTTTGTTTTGGGGAGTTGGAAGAACATCATCGGTAGACCCAAATTTGATGTGATTTGGATCCAATACCCATGAGTCTTGTCTGTCTTTAGTTGACATCTCACCATTTCTCAAACTGTCTAGGTGTGTTTGAAACAGCTGAACATTTTTTTACTTGTTCAAGCTCACCTTGAAGTTGATCCAAAAGCTAGCACAGTAGACCAGTCCACAATGCCATGTAGAGCACTTGTGAGGTGTAGTAGTCGGTGTTACTTATTCTACCACCTTCCAGTGCCAAAGTCAAGCAAATTTCGAGTCGTTTTAGCTGTATACAAGTATACTGTGACACAAAATGACACTGTAACAATTTCAGAGGATATATACATTTAGAGGTAAATTATTCAGTGTTTTTATAAATGGTGTGACTTTTGGGTGATAGAATATATCACTGCTGCATTAGCATAGTTAAATACCTACCAGACGGTGCAGATGTGGTTGTGTGTATGTGAATGGGTGAGCCCTTCATGATGACACATAACTATAATGCTTACAGGTAAGGCTCCATAGCTCAGTGGTTAGAGCACTGGTCTTGTAAACCAGGGGTCGTGAGTTCAATTCTCGCTGGGGCCTTTAGGAACTTTTGAGGTCAGAAAAGAGGACATCCAAAGAAAGGTCAGTCTACAAACAAACCGGCATAGTATAAAGTATGAAAAGCTTGCTTACAATAGTAAGTGAATTATAAGCAAAATGCCGTTCATTGGGCGCAGTTGTCCGCACTCTCCATGCATGATCGGTGTCACCTGTTCAACAATATCATGATGCATCTGCCCAAATAATCTGTCTTCTTCTTGACTTCAACCAAAGATTATCTCTTTCACCTTCTTCTGATAACTCTCGTTTTGCTACTCTTAGCCAATACCCTGCATAATACAATATCATAGTCATAGCCTTCCCACAACTGCCTGTAATTGGTCCAAAGGTTTGACCTCTCCAAACACGTGTTTTCACACAGCAAAGAAATTCAACCAGAGACTTAGACCTCCTGTTTTGGTAGGACCAAATTTTGGTTCTTTGGTCTAAAACGTCCAGCGCAACTTTCACACCCACTATTTTGGTCATTTATAAGTTGTATTGGAACAAACTGAAATGTCTGAACCAACTCACTCCACCTTCCCACTGACCATACAAGGTTTTTGTGAGAGCGACCAGATTTTACTGCCCATATCTCCACATAACCACTGACTTTGTTTTGGGGAGTTGGAAGAACATCATCGGTAGACCCAAATTTGATGTGATTTGGATCCAATACCCATGAGTCTTGTCTGTCTTTAGTTGACATCTCACCATTTCTCAAACTGTCTAGGTGTGTTTGAAACAGCTGAACATTTTTTGACTTGTTCAAGCTCACCTTGAAGTTGATCCAAAAGCTAGCACAGTAGACCAGTCCACAATGCCATGTAGAGCACTTGTGAGGTGTAGTAGTCGGTGTTACTTATTCTACCACCTTCCAGTGCCAAAGTCAAGCAAATTTCGAGTCGTTTTAGCTGTATACAAGTATACTGTGACACAAAATGACACTGTAACAATTTCAGAGGATATATACATTTAGAGGTAAATTATTCAGTGTTTTTATAAATGGTGTGACTTTTGGGTGATAGAATATATCACTGCTGCATTAGCATAGTTAAATACCTACCAGACGGTGCGATGTGGTTGTGTGTATGTGAATGGGTGAGCCCTTCATGATGACACATAACTATAATGCTTACAGGTAAGGCTCCATAGCTCAGTGGTTAGAGCACTGGTCTTGTAAACCAGGGGTTGCGAGTTCAATTCTCGCTGGGGCCTTTAGGAACTTTTGAGGTCAGAAAAGAGGACATCCAAAGAAAGGTCAGTCTACAAACAAACCGTCATAGTATAAAGTATGAAAAGCTTGCTTACAATAGTAAGTGAATTATAAGCAAAATGCCGTTCATTGGGCGCAGTTGTCCGCACTCTCCATGCATGATCGGTGTCACCTGTTCAACAATATCATGATGCATCTGCCCAAATAATCTGTCTTCTTCTTGACTTCAACCAAAGATTATCTCTTTCACCTTCTTCTGATAACTCTCGTTTTGCTACTCTTAGCCAATACCCTGCATAATACAATATCATAGTCATAGCCTTCCCACAACTGCCTGTAATTGGTCCAAAGGTTTGACCTATCCAAACACGTGTTTTCACACAGCAAAGAAATTCAACCATAGACTTAGACCTCCTGTTTTGGTAGGACCAAATTTTGGTTCTTTGGTCTAAAATGTCCAGCGCAACTTTCACACCCACTATTTTGGTCATTTATAAGTTGTATTGGAACAAACTGAAATGTCTGAACCAACTCACTCCACCTTCCCACTGACCATACAAGGTTTTTGTGAGAGCGACCAGATTTTACTGCCCATATCTCCACATAACCACTGACTTTGTTTTGGGGAGTTGGAAGAACATCATCGGTAGACCCAAATTTGATGTGATTTGGATCCAATACCCATGAGTCTTGTCTGTCTTTAGTTGACATCTCACCATTTCTCAAACTGTCTAGGTGTGTTTGAAACAGCTGAACATTTTTTGACTTGTTCAAGCTCACCTTGAAGTTGATCCAAAAGCTAGCACAGTAGACCAGTCCACAATGCCATGTAGAGCACTTGTGAGGTGTAGTAGTCGGTGTTACTTATTCTACCACCTTCCAGTGCCAAAGTCAAGCAAATTTCGAGTCGTTTTAGCTGTATACAAGTATACTGTGACACAAAATGACACTGTAACAATTTCAGAGGATATATACATTTAGAGGTAAATTATTCAGTGTTTTTATAAATGGTGTGACTTTTGGGTGATATAATATATCACTGCTGCATTAGCATAGTTAAATACCTACCAGACGGTGCAGATGTGGTTGTGTGTATGTGAATGGGTGAGCCCTTCATGATGACACATAACTATAATGCTTACAGGTAAGGCTCCATAGCTCAGTGGTTAGAGCACTGGTCTTGTAAACCAGGGGTTGCGAGTTCAATTCTCGCTGGGGCCTTTAGGAACTTTTGAGGTCAGAAAAGAGGACATCCAAAGAAAGGTCAGTCTACAAACAAACCGTCATAGTATAAAGTATGAAAAGCTTGCTTACAATAGTAAGTGAATTATAAGCAAAATGCCGTTCATTGGGCGCAGTTGTCCGCACTCTCCATGCATGATCGGTGTCACCTGTTCAACAATATCATGATGCATCTGCCCAAATAATCTGTCTTCTTCTTGACTTCAACCAAAGATTATCTCTTTCACCTTCTTCTGATAACTCTCGTTTTGCTACTCTTAGCCAATACCCTGCATAATACAATATCATAGTCATAGCCTTCCCACAACTGCCTGTAATTGGTCCAAAGGTTTGACCTATCCAAACACGTGTTTTCACACAGCAAAGAAATTCAACCATAGACTTAGACCTCCTGTTTTGGTAGGACCAAATTTTGGTTCTTTGGTCTAAAATGTCCAGCGCAACTTTCACACCCACTATTTTGGTCATTTATAAGTTGTATTGGAACAAACTGAAATGTCTGAACCAACTCACTCCACCTTCCCACTGACCATACAAGGTTTTTGTGAGAGCGACCAGATTTTACTGCCCATATCTCCACATAACCACTGACTTTGTTTTGGGGAGTTGGAAGAACATCATCGGTAGACCCAAATTTGATGTGATTTGGATCCAATACCCATGAGTCTTGTCTGTCTTTAGTTGACATCTCACCATTTCTCAAACTGTCTAGGTGTGTTTGAAACAGCTGAACATTTTTTGACTTGTTCAAGCTCACCTTGAAGTTGATCCAAAAGCTAGCACAGTAGACCAGTCCACAATGCCATGTAGAGCACTTGTGAGGTGTAGTAGTCGGTGTTACTTATTCTACCACCTTCCAGTGCCAAAGTCAAGCAAATTTCGAGTCGTTTTAGCTGTATACAAGTATACTGTGACACAAAATGACACTGTAACAATTTCAGAGGATATATACATTTAGAGGTAAATTATTCAGTGTTTTTATAAATGGTGTGACTTTTGGGTGATAGAATATATCACTGCTGCATTAGCATAGTTAAATACCTACCAGACGGTGCGATGTGGTTGTGTGTATGTGAATGGGTGAGCCCTTCATGATGACACATAACTATAATGCTTACAGGTAAGGCTCCATAGCTCAGTGGTTAGAGCACTGGTCTTGTAAACCAGGGGTTGCGAGTTCAATTCTCGCTGGGGCCTTTAGGAACTTTTGAGGTCAGAAAAGAGGACATCCAAAGAAAGGTCAGTCTACAAACAAACCGTCATAGTATAAAGTATGAAAAGCTTGCTTACAATAGTAAGTGAATTATAAGCAAAATGCCGTTCATTGGGCGCAGTTGTCCGCACTCTCAATGCATGATCGGTGTCACCGGTTCAACAATATCATGATGCATCTGCCCAAATAATCTGTCTTCTTCTTGACTTCAACCACAGATTATCACTTTCACCTTCTTCTGATAACTCTCGTTTTGCTACTCTTAGCCAATACCCTGCATAATACAATATCATAGTAATAGCCTTCCCACAACTGCCTGTAATTGGTCCAAAGGTTTGACCTCTCCAAACACGTGTTTTCACACAGCAAAGAAATTCAACCAGAGACTTAGACCTCCTGTTTTGGTAGGACCAAATTTTGGTTCTTTGGTCTAAAACGTCCAGCGCAACTTTCACACCCACTATTTTGGTCATTTATAAGTTGTATTGGAACAAACTGAAATGTCTGAACCAACTCACTCCACCTTCCCACTGACCATACAAGGTTTTTGTGAGAGCGACCAGATTTTACTGCCCATATCTCCACATAACCACTGACTTTGTTTTGGGGAGTTGGAAGAACATCATCGGTAGACCCAAATTTGATGTGATTTGGATCCAATACCCATGAGTCTTGTCTGTCTTTAGTTGACATCTCACCATTTCTCAAACTGTCTAGGTGTGTTTGAAACAGCTGAACATTTTTTGACTTGTTCAAGCTCACCTTGAAGTTGATCCAAAAGCTAGCACAGTAGACCAGTCCACAATGCCATGTAGAGCACTTGTGAGGTGTAGTAGTCGGTGTTACTTATTCTACCACCTTCCAGTGCCAAAGTCAAGCAAATTTCGAGTCGTTTTAGCTGTATACAAGTATACTGTGACACAAAATGACACTGTAACAATTTCAGAGGATATATACATTTAGAGGTAAATTATTCAGTGTTTTTATAAATGGTGTGACTTTTGGGTGATAGAATATATCACTGCTGCATTAGCATAGTTAAATACCTACCAGACGGTGCGATGTGGTTGTGTGTATGTGAATGGGTGAGCCCTTCATGATGACACATAACTATAATGCTTACAGGTAAGGCTCCATAGCTCAGTGGTTAGAGCACTGGTCTTGTAAACCAGGGGTTGCGAGTTCAATTCTCGCTGGGGCCTTTAGGAACTTTTGAGGTCAGAAAAGAGGACATCCAAAGAAAGGTCAGTCTACAAACAAACCGTCATAGTATAAAGTATGAAAAGCTTGCTTACAATAGTAAGTGAATTATAAGCAAAATGCCGTTCATTGGGCGCAGTTGTCCGCACTCTCAATGCATGATCGGTGTCACCGGTTCAACAATATCATGATGCATCTGCCCAAATAATCTGTCTTCTTCTTGACTTCAACCACAGATTATCACTTTCACCTTCTTCTGATAACTCTCGTTTTGCTACTCTTAGCCAATACCCTGCATAATACAATATCATAGTAATAGCCTTCCCACAACTGCCTGTAATTGGTCCAAAGGTTTGACCTCTCCAAACACGTGTTTTCACACAGCAAAGAAATTCAACCAGAGACTTAGACCTCCTGTTTTGGTAGGACCAAATTTTGGTTCTTTGGTCTAAAACGTCCAGCGCAACTTTCACACCCACTATTTTGGTCATTTATAAGTTGTATTGGAACAAACTGAAATGTCTGAACCAACTCACTCCACCTTCCCACTGACCATACAAGGTTTTTGTGAGAGCGACCAGATTTTACTGCCCATATCTCCACATAACCACTGACTTTGTTTTGGGGAGTTGGAAGAACATCATCGGTAGACCCAAATTTGATGTGATTTGGATCCAATACCCATGAGTCTTGTCTGTCTTTAGTTGACATCTCACCATTTCTCAAACTGTCTAGGTGTGTTTGAAACAGCTGAACATTTTTTGACTTGTTCAAGCTCACCTTGAAGTTGATCCAAAAGCTAGCACAGTAGACCAGTCCACAATGCCATGTAGAGCACTTGTGAGGTGTAGTAGTCGGTGTTACTTATTCTACCACCTTCCAGTGCCAAAGTCAAGCAAATTTCGAGTCGTTTTAGCTGTATACAAGTATACTGTGACACAAAATGACACTGTAACAATTTCAGAGGATATATACATTTAGAGGTAAATTATTCAGTGTTTTTATAAATGGTGTGACTTTTGGGTGATAGAATATATCACTGCTGCATTAGCATAGTTAAATACCTACCAGACGGTGCAGATGTGGTTGTGTGTATGTGAATGGGTGAGCCCTTCATGATGACACATAACTATAATGCTTACAGGTAAGGCTCCATAGCTCAGTGGTTAGAGCACTGGTCTTGTAAACCAGGGGTCGCGAGTTCAATTCTCGCTGGGGCCTTTAGGAACTTTTGAGGTCAGAAAAGAGGACATCCAAAGAAAGGTCAGTCTACAAACAAACCGGCATAGTATAAAGTATGAAAAGCTTGCTTACAATAGTAAGTGAATTATAAGCAAAATGCCGTTCATTGGGTGCAGTTGTCCGCACTCTCCATGCATGATCGGTGTCACCTGTTCAACAATATCATGATGCATCTGCCCAAATAATCTGTCTTCTTCTTGACTTCAACCAAAGATTATCTCTTTCACCTTCTTCTGATAACTCTCGTTTTGCTACTCTTAGCCAATACCCTGCATAATACAATATCATAGTCATAGCCTTCCCACAACTGCCTGTAATTGGTCCAAAGGTTTGACCTATCCAAACACGTGTTTTCACACAGCAAAGAAATTCAACCATAGACTTAGACCTCCTGTTTTGGTAGGACCAAATTTTGGTTCTTTGGTCTAAAATGTCCAGCGCAACTTTCACACCCACTATTTTGGTCATTTATAAGTTGTATTGGAACAAACTGAAATGTCTGAACCAACTCACTCCACCTTCCCACTGACCATACAAGGTTTTTGTGAGAGCGACCAGATTTTACTGCCCATATCTCCACATAACCACTGACTTTGTTTTGGGGAGTTGGAAGAACATCATCGGTAGACCCAAATTTGATGTGATTTGGATCCAATACCCATGAGTCTTGTCTGTCTTTAGTTGACATCTCACCATTTCTCAAACTGTCTAGGTGTGTTTGAAACAGCTGAACATTTTTTGACTTGTTCAAGCTCACCTTGAAGTTGATCCAAAAGCTAGCACAGTAGACCAGTCCACAATGCCATGTAGAGCACTTGTGAGGTGTAGTAGTCGGTGTTACTTATTCTACCACCTTCCAGTGCCAAAGTCAAGCAAATTTCGAGTCGTTTTAGCTGTATACAAGTATACTGTGACACAAAATGACACTGTAACAATTTCAGAGGATATATACATTTAGAGGTAAATTATTCAGTGTTTTTATAAATGGTGTGACTTTTGGGTGATAGAATATATCACTGCTGCATTAGCATAGTTAAATACCTACCAGACGGTGCGATGTGGTTGTGTGTATGTGAATGGGTGAGCCCTTCATGATGACACATAACTATAATGCTTACAGGTAAGGCTCCATAGCTCAGTGGTTAGAGCACTGGTCTTGTAAACCAGGGGTTGCGAGTTCAATTCTCGCTGGGGCCTTTAGGAACTTTTGAGGTCAGAAAAGAGGACATCCAAAGAAAGGTCAGTCTACAAACAAACCGTCATAGTATAAAGTATGAAAAGCTTGCTTACAATAGTAAGTGAATTATAAGCAAAATGCCGTTCATTGGGCGCAGTTGTCCGCACTCTCAATGCATGATCGGTGTCACCGGTTCAACAATATCATGATGCATCTGCCCAAATAATCTGTCTTCTTCTTGACTTCAACCACAGATTATCACTTTCACCTTCTTCTGATAACTCTCGTTTTGCTACTCTTAGCCAATACCCTGCATAATACAATATCATAGTAATAGCCTTCCCACAACTGCCTGTAATTGGTCCAAAGGTTTGACCTCTCCAAACACGTGTTTTCACACAGCAAAGAAATTCAACCAGAGACTTAGACCTCCTGTTTTGGTAGGACCAAATTTTGGTTCTTTGGTCTAAAACGTCCAGCGCAACTTTCACACCCACTATTTTGGTCATTTATAAGTTGTATTGGAACAAACTGAAATGTCTGAACCAACTCACTCCACCTTCCCACTGACCATACAAGGTTTTTGTGAGAGCGACCAGATTTTACTGCCCATATCTCCACATAACCACTGACTTTGTTTTGGGGAGTTGGAAGAACATCATCGGTAGACCCAAATTTGATGTGATTTGGATCCAATACCCATGAGTCTTGTCTGTCTTTAGTTGACATCTCACCATTTCTCAAACTGTCTAGGTGTGTTTGAAACAGCTGAACATTTTTTGACTTGTTCAAGCTCACCTTGAAGTTGATCCAAAAGCTAGCACAGTAGACCAGTCCACAATGCCATGTAGAGCACTTGTGAGGTGTAGTAGTCGGTGTTACTTATTCTACCACCTTCCAGTGCCAAAGTCAAGCAAATTTCGAGTCGTTTTAGCTGTATACAAGTATACTGTGACACAAAATGACACTGTAACAATTTCAGAGGATATATACATTTAGAGGTAAATTATTCAGTGTTTTTATAAATGGTGTGACTTTTGGGTGATAGAATATATCACTGCTGCATTAGCATAGTTAAATACCTACCAGACGGTGCGATGTGGTTGTGTGTATGTGAATGGGTGAGCCCTTCATGATGACACATAACTATAATGCTTACAGGTAAGGCTCCATAGCTCAGTGGTTAGAGCACTGGTCTTGTAAACCAGGGGTTGCGAGTTCAATTCTCGCTGGGGCCTTTAGGAACTTTTGAGGTCAGAAAAGAGGACATCCAAAGAAAGGTCAGTCTACAAACAAACCGTCATAGTATAAAGTATGAAAAGCTTGCTTACAATAGTAAGTGAATTATAAGCAAAATGCCGTTCATTGGGCGCAGTTGTCCGCACTCTCAATGCATGATCGGTGTCACCGGTTCAACAATATCATGATGCATCTGCCCAAATAATCTGTCTTCTTCTTGACTTCAACCACAGATTATCACTTTCACCTTCTTCTGATAACTCTCGTTTTGCTACTCTTAGCCAATACCCTGCATAATACAATATCATAGTAATAGCCTTCCCACAACTGCCTGTAATTGGTCCAAAGGTTTGACCTCTCCAAACACGTGTTTTCACACAGCAAAGAAATTCAACCAGAGACTTAGACCTCCTGTTTTGGTAGGACCAAATTTTGGTTCTTTGGTCTAAAACGTCCAGCGCAACTTTCACACCCACTATTTTGGTCATTTATAAGTTGTATTGGAACAAACTGAAATGTCTGAACCAACTCACTCCACCTTCCCACTGACCATACAAGGTTTTTGTGAGAGCGACCAGATTTTACTGCCCATATCTCCACATAACCACTGACTTTGTTTTGGGGAGTTGGAAGAACATCATCGGTAGACCCAAATTTGATGTGATTTGGATCCAATACCCATGAGTCTTGTCTGTCTTTAGTTGACATCTCACCATTTCTCAAACTGTCTAGGTGTGTTTGAAACAGCTGAACATTTTTTTACTTGTTCAAGCTCACCTTGAAGTTGATCCAAAAGCTAGCACAGTAGACCAGTCCACAATGCCATGTAGAGCACTTGTGAGGTGTAGTAGTCGGTGTTACTTATTCTACCACCTTCCAGTGCCAAAGTCAAGCAAATTTCGAGTCGTTTTAGCTGTATACAAGTATACTGTGACACAAAATGACACTGTAACAATTTCAGAGGATATATACATTTAGAGGTAAATTATTCAGTGTTTTTATAAATGGTGTGACTTTTGGGTGATAGAATATATCACTGCTGCATTAGCATAGTTAAATACCTACCAGACGGTGCAGATGTGGTTGTGTGTATGTGAATGGGTGAGCCCTTCATGATGACACATAACTATAATGCTTACAGGTAAGGCTCCATAGCTCAGTGGTTAGAGCACTGGTCTTGTAAACCAGGGGTCGCGAGTTCAATTCTCGCTGGGGCCTTTAGGAACTTTTGAGGTCAGAAAAGAGGACATCCAAAGAAAGGTCAGTCTACAAACAAACCGGCATAGTATAAAGTATGAAAAGCTTGCTTACAATAGTAAGTGAATTATAAGCAAAATGCCGTTCATTGGGCGCAGTTGTCCGCACTCTCCATGCATGATCGGTGTCACCTGTTCAACAATATCATGATGCATCTGCCCAAATAATCTGTCTTCTTCTTGACTTCAACCAAAGATTATCTCTTTCACCTTCTTCTGATAACTCTCGTTTTGCTACTCTTAGCCAATACCCTGCATAATACAATATCATAGTCATAGCCTTCCCACAACTGCCTGTAATTGGTCCAAAGGTTTGACCTATCCAAACACGTGTTTTCACACAGCAAAGAAATTCAACCATAGACTTAGACCTGCTGTTTTGGTAGGACCAAATTTTGGTTCTTTGGTCTAAAACGTCCAGCGCAACTTTCACACCCACTATTTTGGTCATTTATAAGTTGTATTGGAACAAACTGAAATGTCTGAACCAACTCACTCCACCTTCCCACTGACCATACAAGGTTTTTGTGAGAGCGACCAGATTTTACTGCCCATATCTCCACATAACCACTGACTTTGTTTTGGGGAGTTGGAAGAACATCATCGGTAGACCCAAATTTGATGTGATTTGGATCCAATACCCATGAGTCTTGTCTGTCTTTAGTTGACATCTCACCATTTCTCAAACTGTCTAGGTGTGTTTGAAACAGCTGAACATTTTTTGACTTGTTCAAGCTCACCTTGAAGTTGATCCAAAAGCTAGCACAGTAGACCAGTCCACAATGCCATGTAGAGCACTTGTGAGGTGTAGTAGTCGGTGTTACTTATTCTACCACCTTCCAGTGCCAAAGTCAAGCAAATTTCGAGTCGTTTTAGCTGTATACAAGTATACTGTGACACAAAATGACACTGTAACAATTTCAGAGGATATATACATTTAGAGGTAAATTATTCAGTGTTTTTATAAATGGTGTGACTTTTGGGTGATATAATATATCACTGCTGCATTAGCATAGTTAAATACCTACCAGACGGTGCAGATGTGGTTGTGTGTATGTGAATGGGTGAGCCCTTCATGATGACACATAACTATAATGCTTACAGGTAAGGCTCCATAGCTCAGTGGTTAGAGCACTGGTCTTGTAAACCAGGGGTCGCGAGTTCAATTCTCGCTGGGGCCTTTAGGAACTTTTGAGGTCAGAAAAGAGGACATCCAAAGAAAGGTCAGTCTACAAACAAACCGGCATAGTATAAAGTATGAAAAGCTTGCTTACAATAGTAAGTGAATTATAAGCAAAATGCCGTTCATTGGGCGCAGTTGTCCGCACTCTCCATGCATGATCGGTGTCACCTGTTCAACAATATCATGATGCATCTGCCCAAATAATCTGTCTTCTTCTTGACTTCAACCAAAGATTATCTCTTTCACCTTCTTCTGATAACTCTCGTTTTGCTACTCTTAGCCAATACCCTGCATAATACAATATCATAGTCATAGCCTTCCCACAACTGCCTGTAATTGGTCCAAAGGTTTGACCTATCCAAACACGTGTTTTCACACAGCAAAGAAATTCAACCATAGACTTAGACCTCCTGTTTTGGTAGGACCAAATTTTGGTTCTTTGGTCTAAAATGTCCAGCGCAACTTTCACACCCACTATTTTGGTCATTTATAAGTTGTATTGGAACAAACTGAAATGTCTGAACCAACTCACTCCACCTTCCCACTGACCATACAAGGTTTTTGTGAGAGCGACCAGATTTTACTGCCCATATCTCCACATAACCACTGACTTTGTTTTGGGGAGTTGGAAGAACATCATCGGTAGACCCAAATTTGATGTGATTTGGATCCAATACCCATGAGTCTTGTCTGTCTTTAGTTGACATCTCACCATTTCTCAAACTGTCTAGGTGTGTTTGAAACAGCTGAACATTTTTTGACTTGTTCAAGCTCACCTTGAAGTTGATCCAAAAGCTAGCACAGTAGACCAGTCCACAATGCCATGTAGAGCACTTGTGAGGTGTAGTAGTCGGTGTTACTTATTCTACCACCTTCCAGTGCCAAAGTCAAGCAAATTTCGAGTCGTTTTAGCTGTATACAAGTATACTGTGACACAAAATGACACTGTAACAATTTCAGAGGATATATACATTTAGAGGTAAATTATTCAGTGTTTTTATAAATGGTGTGACTTTTGGGTGATATAATATATCACTGCTGCATTAGCATAGTTAAATACCTACCAGACGGTGCAGATGTGGTTGTGTGTATGTGAATGGGTGAGCCCTTCATGATGACACATAACTATAATGCTTACAGGTAAGGCTCCATAGCTCAGTGGTTAGAGCACTGGTCTTGTAAACCAGGGGTCGCGAGTTCAATTCTCGCTGGGGCCTTTAGGAACTTTTGAGGTCAGAAAAGAGGACATCCAAAGAAAGGTCAGTCTACAAACAAACCGGCATAGTATAAAGTATGAAAAGCTTGCTTACAATAGTAAGTGAATTATAAGCAAAATGCCGTTCATTGGGCGCAGTTGTCCGCACTCTCCATGCATGATCGGTGTCACCTGTTCAACAATATCATGATGCATCTGCCCAAATAATCTGTCTTCTTCTTGACTTCAACCAAAGATTATCTCTTTCACCTTCTTCTGATAACTCTCGTTTTGCTACTCTTAGCCAATACCCTGCATAATACAATATCATAGTCATAGCCTTCCCACAACTGCCTGTAATTGGTCCAAAGGTTTGACCTATCCAAACACGTGTTTTCACACAGCAAAGAAATTCAACCATAGACTTAGACCTGCTGTTTTGGTAGGACCAAATTTTGGTTCTTTGGTCTAAAACGTCCAGCGCAACTTTCACACCCACTATTTTGGTCATTTATAAGTTGTATTGGAACAAACTGAAATGTCTGAACCAACTCACTCCACCTTCCCACTGACCATACAAGGTTTTTGTGAGAGCGACCAGATTTTACTGCCCATATCTCCACATAACCACTGACTTTGTTTTGGGGAGTTGGAAGAACATCATCGGTAGACCCAAATTTGATGTGATTTGGATCCAATACCCATGAGTCTTGTCTGTCTTTAGTTGACATCTCACCATTTCTCAAACTGTCTAGGTGTGTTTGAAACAGCTGAACATTTTTTGACTTGTTCAAGCTCACCTTGAAGTTGATCCAAAAGCTAGCACAGTAGACCAGTCCACAATGCCATGTAGAGCACTTGTGAGGTGTAGTAGTCGGTGTTACTTATTGTACCACCTTCCAGTGCCAAAGTCAAGCAAATTTCGAGTCGTTTTAGCTGTATACAAGTATACTGTGACACAAAATGACACTGTAACAATTTCAGAGGATATATACATTTAGAGGTAAATTATTCAGTGTTTTTATAAATGGTGTGACTTTTGGGTGATAGAATATATCACTGCTGCATTAGCATAGTTAAATACCTACCAGACGGTGCAGATGTGGTTGTGTGTATGTGAATGGGTGAGCCCTTCATGATGACACATAACTATAACGCTTACAGGTAAGGCTCCATAGCTCAGTGGTTAGAGCACTGGTCTTGTAAACCAGGGGTCGCGAGTTCAATTCTCGCTGGGGCCTTTAGGAACTTTTGAGGTCAGAAAAGAGGACATCCAAAGAAAGGTCAGGCTACAAACAAACCGGCATAGTATAAAGTATGAAAAGCTTGCTTACAATAGTAAGTGAATTATAAGCAAAATGCCGTTCATTGGGCGCAGTTGTCCGCGCTCTCAATGCATGATCGGTGTCACCGGTTCAACAATATCATGATGCATCTGCCCAAATAATCTGTCTTCTTCTTGACTTCAACCACAGATTATCTCTTTCACCTTCTTCTGATAACTCTCGTTTTGCTACTCTTAGCCAATACCCTGCATAATACAATATCATAGTAATAGCCTTCCCACAACTGCCTGTAATTGGTACAAAGGTGTGACCTCTCCAAACACGTGTTTTCACACAGCAAAGAAATTCAACCAGAGACTTAGACCTCCTGTTTTGGTAGGACCAAATTTTGGTTCTTTGGTCTAAAACGTCCAGCGCAACTTTCACACCCACTATTTTGGTCATTTATAAGTTGTATTGGAACAAACTGAAATGTCTGAACCAACTCACTCCACCTTCCCACTGACCATACAAGGTTTTTGTGAGAGTGACCAGATTTTACTGTCCATATCTCCACATAACCACTGACTTTGTTTTGGGGAGTTGGAAGAACATCATCGGTAGACCCAAATTTGATGTGATTTGGATCCAATACCCATGAGTCTTGTCTGTCTTTAGTTGACATCTCACCATTTCTCAAACTGTCTAGGTGTGTTTGAAACAGCTGAACATTTTTTGACTTGTTCAAGCTCACCTTGAAGTTGATCCAAAAGCTAGCACAGTAGACCAGTCCACAATGCCATGTAGAGCACTTGTGAGGTGTAGTAGTCGGTGTTACTTATTCTACCACCTTCCAGTGCCAAAGTCAAGCAAATTTCGAGTCGTTTTAGCTGTATACAAGTATACTGTGACACAAAATGACACTGTAACAATTTCAGAGGATATATACATTTAGAGGTAAATTATTCAGTGTTTTTATAAATGGTGTGACTTTTGGGTGATAGAATATATCACTGCTGCATTAGCATAGTTAAATACCTACCAGACGGTGCAGATGTGGTTGTGTGTATGTGAATGGGTGAGCCCTTCATGATGACACATAACTATAATGCTTATAGGTAAGGCTCCATAGCTCAGTGGTTAGAGCACTGGTCTTGTAAACCAGGGGTCGCGAGTTCAATTCTCGCTGGGGCCTTTAGGAACTTTTGAGGTCAGAAAAGAGGACATCCAAAGAAAGGTCAGTCTACAAACAAACCGGCATAGTATAAAGTATGAAAAGCTTGCTTACAATAGTAAGTGAATTATAAGCAAAATGCTGTTCATTGGGCGCAGTTGTCCGCACTCTCCATGCATGATCGGTGTCACCTGTTCAACAATATCATGATGCATCTGCCCAAATAATCTGTCTTCTTCTTGACTTCAACCAAAGATTATCTCTTTCACCTTCTTCTGATAACTCTCGTTTTGCTACTCTTAGCCAATACCCTGCATAATACAATATCATAGTCATAGCCTTCCCACAACTGCCTGTAATTGGTCCAAAGGTTTGACCTATCCAAACACGTGTTTTCACACAGCAAAGAAATTCAACCATAGACTTAGACCTCCTGTTTTGGTAGGACCAAATTTTGGTTCTTTGGTCTAAAACGTCCAGCGCAACTTTCACACCCACTATTTTGGTCATTTATAAGTTGTATTGGAACAAACTGAAATGTCTGAACCAACTCACTCCACCTTCCCACTGACCATACAAGGTTTTTGTGAGAGCGACCAGATTTTACTGCCCATATCTCCACATAACCACTGACTTTGTTTTGGGGAGTTGGAAGAACATCATCGGTAGATCCAAATTTGATGTGATTTGGATCCAATACCCATGAGTCTTGTCTGTCTTTAGTTGACATCTCACCATTTCTCAAACTGTCTAGGTGTGTTTGAAACAGCTGAACATTTTTTGACTTGTTCAAGCTCACCTTGAAGTTGATCCAAAAGCTAGCACAGTAGACCAGTCCACAATGCCATGTAGAGCACTTGTGAGGTGTAGTAGTCGGTGTTACTTATTGTACCACCTTCCAGTGCCAAAGTCAAGCAAATTTCAAGTCGTTTTAGCTGTATACAAGTATACTGTGACACAAAATGACACTGTAACAATTTCAGAGGATTTATACATTTAGAGGTAAATTATTCAGTGTTTTTATAAATGGTGTGACTTTTGGGTGATAGAATATATCACTGCTGCATTAGCATAGTTAAATACCTACCAGACGGTGCAGATGTGGTTGTGTGTATGTGAATGGGTGAGCCCTTCATGATGACACATAACTATAACGCTTACAGGTAAGGCTCCATAGCTCAGTGGTTAGAGCACTGGTCTTGTAAACCAGGGGTCGCGAGTTCAATTCTCGCTGGGGCCTTTAGGAACTTTTGAGGTCAGAAAAGAGGACATCCAAAGAAAGGTCAGGCTACAAACAAACCGGCATAGTATAAAGTATGAAAAGCTTGCTTACAATAGTAAGTGAATTATAAGCAAAATGCCGTTCATTGGGCGCAGTTGTCCGCGCTCTCAATGCATGATCGGTGTCACCGGTTCAACAATATCATGATGCATCTGCCCAAATAATCTGTCTTTTTCTTGACTTCAACCACAGATTATCTCTTTCACCTTCTTCTGATAACTCTCGTTTTGCTACTCTTAGCCAATACCCTGCATAATACAATATCATAGTAATAGCCTTCCCACAACTGCCCGTAATTGGTACAAAGGTGTGACCTCTCCAAACACGTGTTTTCACACAGCAAAGAAATTCAACCAGAGACTTAGACCTCCTGTTTTGGTAGGACCAAATTTTGGTTCTTTGGTCTAAAACGTCCAGCGCAACTTTCACACCCACTATTTTGGTCATTTATAAGTTGTATTGGAACAAACTGAAATGTCTGAACCAACTCACTCCACCTTCCCACTGACCATACAAGGTTTTTGTGAGAGCGACCAGATTTTACTGTCCATATCTCCACATAACCACTGACTTTGTTTTGGGGAGTTGGAAGAACATCATCGGTAGACCCAAATTTGATGTGATTTGGATCCAATACCCATGAGTCTTGTCTGTCTTTAGTTGACATCTCACCATTTCTCAAACTGTCTAGGTGTGTTTGAAACAGCTGAACATTTTTTTACTTGTTCAAGCTCACCTTGAAGTTGATCCAAAAGCTAGCACAGTAGACCAGTCCACAATGCCATGTAGAGCACTTGTGAGGTGTAGTAGTCGGTGTTACTTATTCTACCACCTTCCAGTGCCAAAGTCAAGCAAATTTCGAGTCGTTTTAGCTGTATACAAGTATACTGTGACACAAAATGACACTGTAACAATTTCAGAGGATATATACATTTAGAGGTAAATTATTCAGTGTTTTTATAAATGGTGTGACTTTTGGGTGATAGAATATATCACTGCTGCATTAGCATAGTTAAATACCTACCAGACGGTGCAGATGTGGTTGTGTGTATGTGAATGGGTGAGCCCTTCATGATGACACATAACTATAATGCTTATAGGTAAGGCTCCATAGCTCAGTGGTTAGAGCACTGGTCTTGTAAACCAGGGGTCGCGAGTTCAATTCTCGCTGGGGCCTTTAGGAACTTTTGAGGTCAGAAAAGAGGACATCCAAAGAAAGGTCAGTCTACAAACAAACCGGCATAGTATAAAGTATGAAAAGCTTGCTTACAATAGTAAGTGAATTATAAGCAAAATGCTGTTCATTGGGCGCAGTTGTCCGCACTCTCCATGCATGATCGGTGTCACCTGTTCAACAATATCATGATGCATCTGCCCAAATAATCTGTCTTCTTCTTGACTTCAACCAAAGATTATCTCTTTCACCTTCTTCTGATAACTCTCGTTTTGCTACTCTTAGCCAATACCCTGCATAATACAATATCATAGTCATAGCCTTCCCACAACTGCCTGTAATTGGTCCAAAGGTTTGACCTATCCAAACACGTGTTTTCACACAGCAAAGAAATTCAACCATAGACTTAGACCTCCTGTTTTGGTAGGACCAAATTTTGGTTCTTTGGTCTAAAACGTCCAGCGCAACTTTCACACCCACTATTTTGGTCATTTATAAGTTGTATTGGAACAAACTGAAATGTCTGAACCAACTCACTCCACCTTCCCACTGACCATACAAGGTTTTTGTGAGAGCGACCAGATTTTACTGCCCATATCTCCACATAACCACTGACTTTGTTTTGGGGAGTTGGAAGAACATCATCGGTAGATCCAAATTTGATGTGATTTGGATCCAATACCCATGAGTCTTGTCTGTCTTTAGTTGACATCTCACCATTTCTCAAACTGTCTAGGTGTGTTTGAAACAGCTGAACATTTTTTGACTTGTTCAAGCTCACCTTGAAGTTGATCCAAAAGCTAGCACAGTAGACCAGTCCACAATGCCATGTAGAGCACTTGTGAGGTGTAGTAGTCGGTGTTACTTATTGTACCACCTTCCAGTGCCAAAGTCAAGCAAATTTCAAGTCGTTTTAGCTGTATACAAGTATACTGTGACACAAAATGACACTGTAACAATTTCAGAGGATTTATACATTTAGAGGTAAATTATTCAGTGTTTTTATAAATGGTGTGACTTTTGGGTGATAGAATATATCACTGCTGCATTAGCATAGTTAAATACCTACCAGACGGTGCAGATGTGGTTGTGTGTATGTGAATGGGTGAGCCCTTCATGATGACACATAACTATAACGCTTACAGGTAAGGCTCCATAGCTCAGTGGTTAGAGCACTGGTCTTGTAAACCAGGGGTCGCGAGTTCAATTCTCGCTGGGGCCTTTAGGAACTTTTGAGGTCAGAAAAGAGGACATCCAAAGAAAGGTCAGGCTACAAACAAACCGGCATAGTATAAAGTATGAAAAGCTTGCTTACAATAGTAAGTGAATTATAAGCAAAATGCCGTTCATTGGGCGCAGTTGTCCGCGCTCTCAATGCATGATCGGTGTCACCGGTTCAACAATATCATGATGCATCTGCCCAAATAATCTGTCTTTTTCTTGACTTCAACCACAGATTATCTCTTTCACCTTCTTCTGATAACTCTCGTTTTGCTACTCTTAGCCAATACCCTGCATAATACAATATCATAGTAATAGCCTTCCCACAACTGCCCGTAATTGGTACAAAGGTGTGACCTCTCCAAACACGTGTTTTCACACAGCAAAGAAATTCAACCAGAGACTTAGACCTCCTGTTTTGGTAGGACCAAATTTTGGTTCTTTGGTCTAAAACGTCCAGCGCAACTTTCACACCCACTATTTTGGTCATTTATAAGTTGTATTGGAACAAACTGAAATGTCTGAACCAACTCACTCCACCTTCCCACTGACCATACAAGGTTTTTGTGAGAGCGACCAGATTTTACTGTCCATATCTCCACATAACCACTGACTTTGTTTTGGGGAGTTGGAAGAACATCATCGGTAGACCCAAATTTGATGTGATTTGGATCCAATACCCATGAGTCTTGTCTGTCTTTAGTTGACATCTCACCATTTCTCAAACTGTCTAGGTGTGTTTGAAACAGCTGAACATTTTTTTACTTGTTCAAGCTCACCTTGAAGTTGATCCAAAAGCTAGCACAGTAGACCAGTCCACAATGCCATGTAGAGCACTTGTGAGGTGTAGTAGTCGGTGTTACTTATTCTACCACCTTCCAGTGCCAAAGTCAAGCAAATTTTGAGTCGTTTTAGCTGTATACAAGTATACTGTGACACAAAATGACACTGTAACAATTTCAGAGGATATATACATTTAGAGGTAAATTATTCAGTGTTTTTATAAATGGTGTGACTTTTGGGTGATATAATATATCAGTGCTGCATTAGCATAGTTAAATACCTACCAGACGGTGCAGATGTGGTTGTGTGTATGTGAATGGGTGAGCCCTTCATGATGACACATAACTATAATGCTTACGGGTAAGGCTCCATAGCTCAGTGGTTAGAGCACTGGTCTTGTAAACCAGGGGTTGCGAGTTCAATTCTCGCTGGGGCCTTTAGGAACTTTTGAGGTCAGAAAAGAGGACATCCAAAGAAAGGTCAGTCTACAAACAAACCGGCATAGTATAAAGTATGAAAAGCTTGCTTACAATAGTAAGTGAATTATAAGCAAAATGCTGTTCATTGGGCGCAGTTGTCCGCACTCTCCATGCATGATCGGTGTCACCTGTTCAACAATATCATGATGCATCTGCCCAAATAATCTGTCTTCTTCTTGACTTCAACCAAAGATTATCTCTTTCACCTTCTTCTGATAACTCTCGTTTTGCTACTCTTAGCCAATACCCTGCATAATACAATATCATAGTCATAGCCTTCCCACAACTGCCTGTAATTGGTCCAAAGGTTTGACCTATCCAAACACGTGTTTTCACACAGCAAAGAAATTCAACCATAGACTTAGACCTCCTGTTTTGGTAGGACCAAATTTTGGTTCTTTGGTCTAAAACGTCCAGCGCAACTTTCACACCCACTATTTTGGTCATTTATAAGTTGTATTGGAACAAACTGAAATGTCTGAACCAACTCACTCCACCTTCCCACTGACCATACAAGGTTTTTGTGAGAGCGACCAGATTTTACTGCCCATATCTCCACATAACCACTGACTTTGTTTTGGGGAGTTGGAAGAACATCATCGGTAGACCCAAATTTGATGTGATTTGGATCCAATACCCATGAGTCTTGTCTGTCTTTAGTTGACATCTCACCATTTCTCAAACTGTCTAGGTGTGTTTGAAACAGCTGAACATTTTTTGACTTGTTCAAGCTCACCTTGAAGTTGATCCAAAAGCTAGCACAGTAGACCAGTCCACAATGCCATGTAGAGCACTTGTGAGGTGTAGTAGTCGGTGTTACTTATTCTACCACCTTCCAGTGCCAAAGTCAAGCAAATTTCGAGTCGTTTTAGCTGTATACAAGTATACTGTGACACAAAATGACACTGTAACAATTTCAGAGGATATATACGTTTAGAGGTAAATTATTCAGTGTTTTTATAAATGGTGTGACTTTTGGGTGATAGAATATATCACTGCTGCATTAGCATAGTTAAATACCTACCAGACGGTGCAGATGTGGTTGTGTGTATGTGAATGGGTGAGCCCTTCATGATGACACATAACTATAACGCTTACAGGTAAGGCTCCATAGCTCAGTGGTTAGAGCGCTGGTCTTGTAAACCAGGGGTCGCGAGTTCAATTCTCGCTGGGGCCTTTAGGAACTTTTGAGGTCAGAAAAGAGGACATCCAAAGAAAGGTCAGGCTACAAACAAACCGGCATAGTATAAAGTATGAAAAGCTTGCTTACAATAGTAAGTGAATTATAAGCAAAATGCTGTTCATTGGGCGCAGTTGTCCGCACTCTCCATGCATGATCGGTGTCACCTGTTCAACAATATCATGATGCATCTGCCCAAATAATCTGTCTTCTTCTTGACTTCAACCAAAGATTATCTCTTTCACCTTCTTCTGATAACTCTCGTTTTGCTACTCTTAGCCAATACCCTGCATAATACAATATCATAGTCATAGCCTTCCCACAACTGCCTGTAATTGGTCCAAAGGTTTGACCTATCCAAACACGTGTTTTCACACAGCAAAGAAATTCAACCATAGACTTAGACCTCCTGTTTTGGTAGGACCAAATTTTGGTTCTTTGGTCTAAAACGTCCAGCGCAACTTTCACACCCACTATTTTGGTCATTTATAAGTTGTATTGGAACAAACTGAAATGTCTGAACCAACTCACTCCACCTTCCCACTGACCATACAAGGTTTTTGTGAGAGCGACCAGATTTTACTGCCCATATCTCCACATAACCACTGACTTTGTTTTGGGGAGTTGGAAGAACATCATCGGTAGATCCAAATTTGATGTGATTTGGATCCAATACCCATGAGTCTTGTCTGTCTTTAGTTGACATCTCACCATTTCTCAAACTGTCTAGGTGTGTTTGAAACAGCTGAACATTTTTTGACTTGTTCAAGCTCACCTTGAAGTTGATCCAAAAGCTAGCACAGTAGACCAGTCCACAATGCCATGTAGAGCACTTGTGAGGTGTAGTAGTCGGTGTTACTTATTGTACCACCTTCCAGTGCCAAAGTCAAGCAAATTTCGAGTCGTTTTAGCTGTATACAAGTATACTGTGACACAAAATGACACTGTAACAATTTCAGAGGATATATACATTTAGAGGTAAATTATTCAGTGTTTTTATAAATGGTGTGACTTTTGGGTGATAGAATATATCACTGCTGCATTAGCATAGTTAAATACCTACCAGACGGTGCAGATGTGGTTGTGTGTATGTGAATGGGTGAGCCCTTCATGATGACACATAACTATAACGCTTACAGGTAAGGCTCCATAGCTCAGTGGTTAGAGCACTGGTCTTGTAAACCAGGGGTCGCGAGTTCAATTCTCGCTGGGGCCTTTAGGAACTTTTGAGGTCAGAAAAGAGGACATCCAAAGAAAGGTCAGGCTACAAACAAACCGGCATAGTATAAAGTATGAAAAGCTTGCTTACAATAGTAAGTGAATTATAAGCAAAATGCCGTTCATTGGGCGCAGTTGTCCGCGCTCTCAATGCATGATCGGTGTCACCGGTTCAACAATATCATGATGCATCTGCCCAAATAATCTGTCTTCTTCTTGACTTCAACCACAGATTATCTCTTTCACCTTCTTCTGATAACTCTCGTTTTGCTACTCTTAGCCAATACCCTGCATAATACAATATCATAGTCATAGCCTTCCCACAACTGCCTGTAATTGGTCCAAAGGTTTGACCTATCCAAACACGTGTTTTCACACAGCAAAGAAATTCAACCATAGACTTAGACCTGCTGTTTTGGTAGGACCAAATTTTGGTTCTTTGGTCTAAAACGTCCAGCGCAACTTTCACACCCACTATTTTGGTCATTTATAAGTTGTATTGGAACAAACTGAAATGTCTGAACCAACTCACTCCACCTTCCCACTGACCATACAAGGTTTTTGTGAGAGCGACCAGATTTTACTGCCCATATCTCCACATAACCACTGACTTTGTTTTGGGGAGTTGGAAGAACATCATCGGTAGACCCAAATTTGATGTGATTTGGATCCAATACCCATGAGTCTTGTCTGTCTTTAGTTGACATCTCACCATTTCTCAAACTGTCTAGGTGTGTTTGAAACAGCTGAACATTTTTTGACTTGTTCAAGCTCACCTTGAAGTTGATCCAAAAGCTAGCACAGTAGACCAGTCCACAATGCCATGTAGAGCACTTGTGAGGTGTAGTAGTCGGTGTTACTTATTCTACCACCTTCCAGTGCCAAAGTCAAGCAAATTTCGAGTCGTTTTAGCTGTATACAAGTATACTGTGACACAAAATGACACTGTAACAATTTCAGAGGATATATACGTTTAGAGGTAAATTATTCAGTGTTTTTATAAATGGTGTGACTTTTGGGTGATAGAATATATCACTGCTGCATTAGCATAGTTAAATACCTACCAGACGGTGCAGATGTGGTTGTGTGTATGTGAATGGGTGAGCCCTTCATGATGACACATAACTATAACGCTTACAGGTAAGGCTCCATAGCTCAGTGGTTAGAGCGCTGGTCTTGTAAACCAGGGGTCGCGAGTTCAATTCTCGCTGGGGCCTTTAGGAACTTTTGAGGTCAGAAAAGAGGACATCCAAAGAAAGGTCAGGCTACAAACAAACCGGCATAGTATAAAGTATGAAAAGCTTGCTTACAATAGTAAGTGAATTATAAGCAAAATGCTGTTCATTGGGCGCAGTTGTCCGCACTCTCCATGCATGATCGGTGTCACCTGTTCAACAATATCATGATGCATCTGCCCAAATAATCTGTCTTCTTCTTGACTTCAACCAAAGATTATCTCTTTCACCTTCTTCTGATAACTCTCGTTTTGCTACTCTTAGCCAATACCCTGCATAATACAATATCATAGTCATAGCCTTCCCACAACTGCCTGTAATTGGTCCAAAGGTTTGACCTATCCAAACACGTGTTTTCACACAGCAAAGAAATTCAACCATAGACTTAGACCTCCTGTTTTGGTAGGACCAAATTTTGGTTCTTTGGTCTAAAACGTCCAGCGCAACTTTCACACCCACTATTTTGGTCATTTATAAGTTGTATTGGAACAAACTGAAATGTCTGAACCAACTCACTCCACCTTCCCACTGACCATACAAGGTTTTTGTGAGAGCGACCAGATTTTACTGCCCATATCTCCACATAACCACTGACTTTGTTTTGGGGAGTTGGAAGAACATCATCGGTAGATCCAAATTTGATGTGATTTGGATCCAATACCCATGAGTCTTGTCTGTCTTTAGTTGACATCTCACCATTTCTCAAACTGTCTAGGTGTGTTTGAAACAGCTGAACATTTTTTGACTTGTTCAAGCTCACCTTGAAGTTGATCCAAAAGCTAGCACAGTAGACCAGTCCACAATGCCATGTAGAGCACTTGTGAGGTGTAGTAGTCGGTGTTACTTATTGTACCACCTTCCAGTGCCAAAGTCAAGCAAATTTCGAGTCGTTTTAGCTGTATACAAGTATACTGTGACACAAAATGACACTGTAACAATTTCAGAGGATATATACATTTAGAGGTAAATTATTCAGTGTTTTTATAAATGGTGTGACTTTTGGGTGATAGAATATATCACTGCTGCATTAGCATAGTTAAATACCTACCAGACGGTGCAGATGTGGTTGTGTGTATGTGAATGGGTGAGCCCTTCATGATGACACATAACTATAACGCTTACAGGTAAGGCTCCATAGCTCAGTGGTTAGAGCACTGGTCTTGTAAACCAGGGGTCGCGAGTTCAATTCTCGCTGGGGCCTTTAGGAACTTTTGAGGTCAGAAAAGAGGACATCCAAAGAAAGGTCAGGCTACAAACAAACCGGCATAGTATAAAGTATGAAAAGCTTGCTTACAATAGTAAGTGAATTATAAGCAAAATGCCGTTCATTGGGCGCAGTTGTCCGCGCTCTCAATGCATGATCGGTGTCACCGGTTCAACAATATCATGATGCATCTGCCCAAATAATCTGTCTTCTTCTTGACTTCAACCACAGATTATCTCTTTCACCTTCTTCTGATAACTCTCGTTTTGCTACTCTTAGCCAATACCCTGCATAATACAATATCATAGTCATAGCCTTCCCACAACTGCCTGTAATTGGTCCAAAGGTTTGACCTATCCAAACACGTGTTTTCACACAGCAAAGAAATTCAACCATAGACTTAGACCTGCTGTTTTGGTAGGACCAAATTTTGGTTCTTTGGTCTAAAACGTCCAGCGCAACTTTCACACCCACTATTTTGGTCATTTATAAGTTGTATTGGAACAAACTGAAATGTCTGAACCAACTCACTCCACCTTCCCACTGACCATACAAGGTTTTTGTGAGAGCGACCAGATTTTACTGCCCATATCTCCACATAACCACTGACTTTGTTTTGGGGAGTTGGAAGAACATCATCGGTAGACCCAAATTTGATGTGATTTGGATCCAATACCCATGAGTCTTGTCTGTCTTTAGTTGACATCTCACCATTTCTCAAACTGTCTAGGTGTGTTTGAAACAGCTGAACATTTTTTGACTTGTTCAAGCTCACCTTGAAGTTGATCCAAAAGCTAGCACAGTAGACCAGTCCACAATGCCATGTAGAGCACTTGTGAGGTGTAGTAGTCGGTGTTACTTATTCTACCACCTTCCAGTGCCAAAGTCAAGCAAATTTCGAGTCGTTTTAGCTGTATACAAGTATACTGTGACACAAAATGACACTGTAACAATTTCAGAGGATATATACGTTTAGAGGTAAATTATTCAGTGTTTTTATAAATGGTGTGACTTTTGGGTGATAGAATATATCACTGCTGCATTAGCATAGTTAAATACCTACCAGACGGTGCAGATGTGGTTGTGTGTATGTGAATGGGTGAGCCCTTCATGATGACACATAACTATAACGCTTACAGGTAAGGCTCCATAGCTCAGTGGTTAGAGCGCTGGTCTTGTAAACCAGGGGTCGCGAGTTCAATTCTCGCTGGGGCCTTTAGGAACTTTTGAGGTCAGAAAAGAGGACATCCAAAGAAAGGTCAGGCTACAAACAAACCGGCATAGTATAAAGTATGAAAAGCTTGCTTACAATAGTAAGTGAATTATAAGCAAAATGCTGTTCATTGGGCGCAGTTGTCCGCACTCTCCATGCATGATCGGTGTCACCTGTTCAACAATATCATGATGCATCTGCCCAAATAATCTGTCTTCTTCTTGACTTCAACCAAAGATTATCTCTTTCACCTTCTTCTGATAACTCTCGTTTTGCTACTCTTAGCCAATACCCTGCATAATACAATATCATAGTCATAGCCTTCCCACAACTGCCTGTAATTGGTCCAAAGGTTTGACCTATCCAAACACGTGTTTTCACACAGCAAAGAAATTCAACCATAGACTTAGACCTCCTGTTTTGGTAGGACCAAATTTTGGTTCTTTGGTCTAAAACGTCCAGCGCAACTTTCACACCCACTATTTTGGTCATTTATAAGTTGTATTGGAACAAACTGAAATGTCTGAACCAACTCACTCCACCTTCCCACTGACCATACAAGGTTTTTGTGAGAGCGACCAGATTTTACTGCCCATATCTCCACATAACCACTGACTTTGTTTTGGGGAGTTGGAAGAACATCATCGGTAGATCCAAATTTGATGTGATTTGGATCCAATACCCATGAGTCTTGTCTGTCTTTAGTTGACATCTCACCATTTCTCAAACTGTCTAGGTGTGTTTGAAACAGCTGAACATTTTTTGACTTGTTCAAGCTCACCTTGAAGTTGATCCAAAAGCTAGCACAGTAGACCAGTCCACAATGCCATGTAGAGCACTTGTGAGGTGTAGTAGTCGGTGTTACTTATTGTACCACCTTCCAGTGCCAAAGTCAAGCAAATTTCGAGTCGTTTTAGCTGTATACAAGTATACTGTGACACAAAATGACACTGTAACAATTTCAGAGGATATATACATTTAGAGGTAAATTATTCAGTGTTTTTATAAATGGTGTGACTTTTGGGTGATAGAATATATCACTGCTGCATTAGCATAGTTAAATACCTACCAGACGGTGCAGATGTGGTTGTGTGTATGTGAATGGGTGAGCCCTTCATGATGACACATAACTATAACGCTTACAGGTAAGGCTCCATAGCTCAGTGGTTAGAGCACTGGTCTTGTAAACCAGGGGTCGCGAGTTCAATTCTCGCTGGGGCCTTTAGGAACTTTTGAGGTCAGAAAAGAGGACATCCAAAGAAAGGTCAGGCTACAAACAAACCGGCATAGTATAAAGTATGAAAAGCTTGCTTACAATAGTAAGTGAATTATAAGCAAAATGCCGTTCATTGGGCGCAGTTGTCCGCGCTCTCAATGCATGATCGGTGTCACCGGTTCAACAATATCATGATGCATCTGCCCAAATAATCTGTCTTCTTCTTGACTTCAACCACAGATTATCTCTTTCACCTTCTTCTGATAACTCTCGTTTTGCTACTCTTAGCCAATACCCTGCATAATACAATATCATAGTCATAGCCTTCCCACAACTGCCTGTAATTGGTCCAAAGGTTTGACCTATCCAAACACGTGTTTTCACACAGCAAAGAAATTCAACCATAGACTTAGACCTGCTGTTTTGGTAGGACCAAATTTTGGTTCTTTGGTCTAAAACGTCCAGCGCAACTTTCACACCCACTATTTTGGTCATTTATAAGTTGTATTGGAACAAACTGAAATGTCTGAACCAACTCACTCCACCTTCCCACTGACCATACAAGGTTTTTGTGAGAGCGACCAGATTTTACTGCCCATATCTCCACATAACCACTGACTTTGTTTTGGGGAGTTGGAAGAACATCATCGGTAGACCCAAATTTGATGTGATTTGGATCCAATACCCATGAGTCTTGTCTGTCTTTAGTTGACATCTCACCATTTCTCAAACTGTCTAGGTGTGTTTGAAACAGCTGAACATTTTTTGACTTGTTCAAGCTCACCTTGAAGTTGATCCAAAAGCTAGCACAGTAGACCAGTCCACAATGCCATGTAGAGCACTTGTGAGGTGTAGTAGTCGGTGTTACTTATTCTACCACCTTCCAGTGCCAAAGTCAAGCAAATTTCGAGTCGTTTTAGCTGTATACAAGTATACTGTGACACAAAATGACACTGTAACAATTTCAGAGGATATATACATTTAGAGGTAAATTATTCAGTGTTTTTATAAATGGTGTGACTTTTGGGTGATATAATATATCACTGCTGCATTAGCATAGTTAAATACCTACCAGACGGTGCAGATGTGGTTGTGTGTATGTGAATGGGTGAGCCCTTCATGATGACACATAACTATAATGCTTACAGGTAAGGCTCCATAGCTCAGTGGTTAGAGCACTGGTCTTGTAAACCAGGGGTCGCGAGTTCAATTCTCGCTGGGGCCTTTAGGAACTTTTGAGGTCAGAAAAGAGGACATCCAAAGAAAGGTCAGTCTACAAACAAACCGGCATAGTATAAAGTATGAAAAGCTTGCTTACAATAGTAAGTGAATTATAAGCAAAATGCCGTTCATTGGGCGCAGTTGTCCGCACTCTCCATGCATGATCGGTGTCACCTGTTCAACAATATCATGATGCATCTGCCCAAATAATCTGTCTTCTTCTTGACTTCAACCAAAGATTATCTCTTTCACCTTCTTCTGATAACTCTCGTTTTGCTACTCTTAGCCAATACCCTGCATAATACAATATCATAGTCATAGCCTTCCCACAACTGCCTGTAATTGGTCCAAAGGTTTGACCTATCCAAACACGTGTTTTCACACAGCAAAGAAATTCAACCATAGACTTAGACCTCCTGTTTTGGTAGGACCAAATTTTGGTTCTTTGGTCTAAAACGTCCAGCGCAACTTTCACACCCACTATTTTGGTCATTTATAAGTTGTATTGGAACAAACTGAAATGTCTGAACCAACTCACTCCACCTTCCCACTGACCATACAAGGTTTTTGTGAGAGCGACCAGATTTTACTGCCCATATCTCCACATAACCACTGACTTTGTTTTGGGGAGTTGGAAGAACATCATCGGTAGACCCAAATTTGATGTGATTTGGATCCAATACCCATGAGTCTTGTCTGTCTTTAGTTGACATCTCACCATTTCTCAAACTGTCTAGGTGTGTTTGAAACAGCTGAACATTTTTTGACTTGTTCAAGCTCACCTTGAAGTTGATCCAAAAGCTAGCACAGTAGACCAGTCCACAATGCCATGTAGAGCACTTGTGAGGTGTAGTAGTCGGTGTTACTTATTGTACCACCTTCCAGTGCCAAAGTCAAGCAAATTTCGAGTCGTTTTAGCTGTATACAAGTATACTGTGACACAAAATGACACTGTAACAATTTCAGAGGATATATACATTTAGAGGTAAATTATTCAGTGTTTTTATAAATGGTGTGACTTTTGGGTGATAGAATATATCACTGCTGCATTAGCATAGTTAAATACCTACCAGACGGTGCAGATGTGGTTGTGTGTATGTGAATGGGTGAGCCCTTCATGATGACACATAACTATAACGCTTACAGGTAAGGCTCCATAGCTCAGTGGTTAGAGCACTGGTCTTGTAAACCAGGGGTCGCGAGTTCAATTCTCGCTGGGGCCTTTAGGAACTTTTGAGGTCAGAAAAGAGGACATCCAAAGAAAGGTCAGGCTACAAACAAACCGGCATAGTATAAAGTATGAAAAGCTTGCTTACAATAGTAAGTGAATTATAAGCAAAATGCCGTTCATTGGGCGCAGTTGTCCGCGCTCTCAATGCATGATCGGTGTCACCGGTTCAACAATATCATGATGCATCTGCCCAAATAATCTGTCTTCTTCTTGACTTCAACCACAGATTATCTCTTTCACCTTCTTCTGATAACTCTCGTTTTGCTACTCTTAGCCAATACCCTGCATAATACAATATCATAGTAATAGCCTTCCCACAACTGCCTGTAATTGGTACAAAGGTGTGACCTCTCCAAACACGTGTTTTCACACAGCAAAGAAATTCAACCAGAGACTTAGACCTCCTGTTTTGGTAGGACCAAATTTTGGTTCTTTGGTCTAAAACGTCCAGCGCAACTTTCACACCCACTATTTTGGTCATTTATAAGTTGTATTGGAACAAACTGAAATGTCTGAACCAACTCACTCCACCTTCCCACTGACCATACAAGGTTTTTGTGAGAGTGACCAGATTTTACTGTCCATATCTCCACATAACCACTGACTTTGTTTTGGGGAGTTGGAAGAACATCATCGGTAGACCCAAATTTGATGTGATTTGGATCCAATACCCATGAGTCTTGTCTGTCTTTAGTTGACATCTCACCATTTCTCAAACTGTCTAGGTGTGTTTGAAACAGCTGAACATTTTTTGACTTGTTCAAGCTCACCTTGAAGTTGATCCAAAAGCTAGCACAGTAGACCAGTCCACAATGCCATGTAGAGCACTTGTGAGGTGTAGTAGTCGGTGTTACTTATTCTACCACCTTCCAGTGCCAAAGTCAAGCAAATTTCGAGTCGTTTTAGCTGTATACAAGTATACTGTGACACAAAATGACACTGTAACAATTTCAGAGGATATATACATTTAGAGGTAAATTATTCAGTGTTTTTATAAATGGTGTGACTTTTGGGTGATAGAATATATCACTGCTGCATTAGCATAGTTAAATACCTACCAGACGGTGCAGATGTGGTTGTGTGTATGTGAATGGGTGAGCCCTTCATGATGACACATAACTATAATGCTTATAGGTAAGGCTCCATAGCTCAGTGGTTAGAGCACTGGTCTTGTAAACCAGGGGTCGCGAGTTCAATTCTCGCTGGGGCCTTTAGGAACTTTTGAGGTCAGAAAAGAGGACATCCAAAGAAAGGTCAGTCTACAAACAAACCGGCATAGTATAAAGTATGAAAAGCTTGCTTACAATAGTAAGTGAATTATAAGCAAAATGCTGTTCATTGGGCGCAGTTGTCCGCACTCTCCATGCATGATCGGTGTCACCTGTTCAACAATATCATGATGCATCTGCCCAAATAATCTGTCTTCTTCTTGACTTCAACCAAAGATTATCTCTTTCACCTTCTTCTGATAACTCTCGTTTTGCTACTCTTAGCCAATACCCTGCATAATACAATATCATAGTCATAGCCTTCCCACAACTGCCTGTAATTGGTCCAAAGGTTTGACCTATCCAAACACGTGTTTTCACACAGCAAAGAAATTCAACCATAGACTTAGACCTCCTGTTTTGGTAGGACCAAATTTTGGTTCTTTGGTCTAAAACGTCCAGCGCAACTTTCACACCCACTATTTTGGTCATTTATAAGTTGTATTGGAACAAACTGAAATGTCTGAACCAACTCACTCCACCTTCCCACTGACCATACAAGGTTTTTGTGAGAGCGACCAGATTTTACTGCCCATATCTCCACATAACCACTGACTTTGTTTTGGGGAGTTGGAAGAACATCATCGGTAGATCCAAATTTGATGTGATTTGGATCCAATACCCATGAGTCTTGTCTGTCTTTAGTTGACATCTCACCATTTCTCAAACTGTCTAGGTGTGTTTGAAACAGCTGAACATTTTTTGACTTGTTCAAGCTCACCTTGAAGTTGATCCAAAAGCTAGCACAGTAGACCAGTCCACAATGCCATGTAGAGCACTTGTGAGGTGTAGTAGTCGGTGTTACTTATTGTACCACCTTCCAGTGCCAAAGTCAAGCAAATTTCGAGTCGTTTTAGCTGTATACAAGTATACTGTGACACAAAATGACACTGTAACAATTTCAGAGGATTTATACATTTAGAGGTAAATTATTCAGTGTTTTTATAAATGGTGTGACTTTTGGGTGATAGAATATATCACTGCTGCATTAGCATAGTTAAATACCTACCAGACGGTGCAGATGTGGTTGTGTGTATGTGAATGGGTGAGCCCTTCATGATGACACATAACTATAACGCTTACAGGTAAGGCTCCATAGCTCAGTGGTTAGAGCACTGGTCTTGTAAACCAGGGGTCGCGAGTTCAATTCTCGCTGGGGCCTTTAGGAACTTTTGAGGTCAGAAAAGAGGACATCCAAAGAAAGGTCAGGCTACAAACAAACCGGCATAGTATAAAGTATGAAAAGCTTGCTTACAATAGTAAGTGAATTATAAGCAAAATGCCGTTCATTGGGCGCAGTTGTCCGCGCTCTCAATGCATGATCGGTGTCACCGGTTCAACAATATCATGATGCATCTGCCCAAATAATCTGTCTTTTTCTTGACTTCAACCACAGATTATCTCTTTCACCTTCTTCTGATAACTCTCGTTTTGCTACTCTTAGCCAATACCCTGCATAATACAATATCATAGTAATAGCCTTCCCACAACTGCCCGTAATTGGTACAAAGGTGTGACCTCTCCAAACACGTGTTTTCACACAGCAAAGAAATTCAACCAGAGACTTAGACCTCCTGTTTTGGTAGGACCAAATTTTGGTTCTTTGGTCTAAAACGTCCAGCGCAACTTTCACACCCACTATTTTGGTCATTTATAAGTTGTATTGGAACAAACTGAAATGTCTGAACCAACTCACTCCACCTTCCCACTGACCATACAAGGTTTTTGTGAGAGCGACCAGATTTTACTGTCCATATCTCCACATAACCACTGACTTTGTTTTGGGGAGTTGGAAGAACATCATCGGTAGACCCAAATTTGATGTGATTTGGATCCAATACCCATGAGTCTTGTCTGTCTTTAGTTGACATCTCACCATTTCTCAAACTGTCTAGGTGTGTTTGAAACAGCTGAACATTTTTTTACTTGTTCAAGCTCACCTTGAAGTTGATCCAAAAGCTAGCACAGTAGACCAGTCCACAATGCCATGTAGAGCACTTGTGAGGTGTAGTAGTCGGTGTTACTTATTCTACCACCTTCCAGTGCCAAAGTCAAGCAAATTTTGAGTCGTTTTAGCTGTATACAAGTATACTGTGACACAAAATGACACTGTAACAATTTCAGAGGATATATACATTTAGAGGTAAATTATTCAGTGTTTTTATAAATGGTGTGACTTTTGGGTGATATAATATATCAGTGCTGCATTAGCATAGTTAAATACCTACCAGACGGTGCAGATGTGGTTGTGTGTATGTGAATGGGTGAGCCCTTCATGATGACACATAACTATAATGCTTACAGGTAAGGCTCCATAGCTCAGTGGTTAGAGCACTGGTCTTGTAAACCAGGGGTTGCGAGTTCAATTCTCGCTGGGGCCTTTAGGAACTTTTGAGGTCAGAAAAGAGGACATCCAAAGAAAGGTCAGTCTACAAACAAACCGGCATAGTATAAAGTATGAAAAGCTTGCTTACAATAGTAAGTGAATTATAAGCAAAATGCTGTTCATTGGGCGCAGTTGTCCGCACTCTCCATGCATGATCGGTGTCACCTGTTCAACAATATCATGATGCATCTGCCCAAATAATCTGTCTTCTTCTTGACTTCAACCAAAGATTATCTCTTTCACCTTCTTCTGATAACTCTCGTTTTGCTACTCTTAGCCAATACCCTGCATAATACAATATCATAGTCATAGCCTTCCCACAACTGCCTGTAATTGGTCCAAAGGTTTGACCTATCCAAACACGTGTTTTCACACAGCAAAGAAATTCAACCATAGACTTAGACCTCCTGTTTTGGTAGGACCAAATTTTGGTTCTTTGGTCTAAAACGTCCAGCGCAACTTTCACACCCACTATTTTGGTCATTTATAAGTTGTATTGGAACAAACTGAAATGTCTGAACCAACTCACTCCACCTTCCCACTGACCATACAAGGTTTTTGTGAGAGCGACCAGATTTTACTGCCCATATCTCCACATAACCACTGACTTTGTTTTGGGGAGTTGGAAGAACATCATCGGTAGACCCAAATTTGATGTGATTTGGATCCAATACCCATGAGTCTTGTCTGTCTTTAGTTGACATCTCACCATTTCTCAAACTGTCTAGGTGTGTTTGAAACAGCTGAACATTTTTTGACTTGTTCAAGCTCACCTTGAAGTTGATCCAAAAGCTAGCACAGTAGACCAGTCCACAATGCCATGTAGAGCACTTGTGAGGTGTAGTAGTCGGTGTTACTTATTCTACCACCTTCCAGTGCCAAAGTCAAGCAAATTTCGAGTCGTTTTAGCTGTATACAAGTATACTGTGACACAAAATGACACTGTAACAATTTCAGAGGATATATACGTTTAGAGGTAAATTATTCAGTGTTTTTATAAATGGTGTGACTTTTGGGTGATAGAATATATCACTGCTGCATTAGCATAGTTAAATACCTACCAGACGGTGCAGATGTGGTTGTGTGTATGTGAATGGGTGAGCCCTTCATGATGACACATAACTATAACGCTTACAGGTAAGGCTCCATAGCTCAGTGGTTAGAGCGCTGGTCTTGTAAACCAGGGGTCGCGAGTTCAATTCTCGCTGGGGCCTTTAGGAACTTTTGAGGTCAGAAAAGAGGACATCCAAAGAAAGGTCAGGCTACAAACAAACCGGCATAGTATAAAGTATGAAAAGCTTGCTTACAATAGTAAGTGAATTATAAGCAAAATGCTGTTCATTGGGCGCAGTTGTCCGCACTCTCCATGCATGATCGGTGTCACCTGTTCAACAATATCATGATGCATCTGCCCAAATAATCTGTCTTCTTCTTGACTTCAACCAAAGATTATCTCTTTCACCTTCTTCTGATAACTCTCGTTTTGCTACTCTTAGCCAATACCCTGCATAATACAATATCATAGTCATAGCCTTCCCACAACTGCCTGTAATTGGTCCAAAGGTTTGACCTATCCAAACACGTGTTTTCACACAGCAAAGAAATTCAACCATAGACTTAGACCTCCTGTTTTGGTAGGACCAAATTTTGGTTCTTTGGTCTAAAACGTCCAGCGCAACTTTCACACCCACTATTTTGGTCATTTATAAGTTGTATTGGAACAAACTGAAATGTCTGAACCAACTCACTCCACCTTCCCACTGACCATACAAGGTTTTTGTGAGAGCGACCAGATTTTACTGCCCATATCTCCACATAACCACTGACTTTGTTTTGGGGAGTTGGAAGAACATCATCGGTAGATCCAAATTTGATGTGATTTGGATCCAATACCCATGAGTCTTGTCTGTCTTTAGTTGACATCTCACCATTTCTCAAACTGTCTAGGTGTGTTTGAAACAGCTGAACATTTTTTGACTTGTTCAAGCTCACCTTGAAGTTGATCCAAAAGCTAGCACAGTAGACCAGTCCACAATGCCATGTAGAGCACTTGTGAGGTGTAGTAGTCGGTGTTACTTATTGTACCACCTTCCAGTGCCAAAGTCAAGCAAATTTCGAGTCGTTTTAGCTGTATACAAGTATACTGTGACACAAAATGACACTGTAACAATTTCAGAGGATATATACATTTAGAGGTAAATTATTCAGTGTTTTTATAAATGGTGTGACTTTTGGGTGATAGAATATATCACTGCTGCATTAGCATAGTTAAATACCTACCAGACGGTGCAGATGTGGTTGTGTGTATGTGAATGGGTGAGCCCTTCATGATGACACATAACTATAACGCTTACAGGTAAGGCTCCATAGCTCAGTGGTTAGAGCACTGGTCTTGTAAACCAGGGGTCGCGAGTTCAATTCTCGCTGGGGCCTTTAGGAACTTTTGAGGTCAGAAAAGAGGACATCCAAAGAAAGGTCAGGCTACAAACAAACCGGCATAGTATAAAGTATGAAAAGCTTGCTTACAATAGTAAGTGAATTATAAGCAAAATGCCGTTCATTGGGCGCAGTTGTCCGCGCTCTCAATGCATGATCGGTGTCACCGGTTCAACAATATCATGATGCATCTGCCCAAATAATCTGTCTTCTTCTTGACTTCAACCACAGATTATCTCTTTCACCTTCTTCTGATAACTCTCGTTTTGCTACTCTTAGCCAATACCCTGCATAATACAATATCATAGTAATAGCCTTCCCACAACTGCCCGTAATTGGTACAAAGGTGTGACCTCTCCAAACACGTGTTTTCACACAGCAAAGAAATTCAACCAGAGACTTAGACCTCCTGTTTTGGTAGGACCAAATTTTGGTTCTTTGGTCTAAAACGTCCAGCGCAACTTTCACACCCACTATTTTGGTCATTAATAAGTTGTATTGGAACAAACTGAAATGTCTGAACCAACTCACTCCACCTTCCCACTGACCATACAAGGTTTTTGTGAGAGCGACCAGATTTTACTGTCCATATCTCCACATAACCACTGACTTTGTTTTGGGGAGTTGGAAGAACATCATCGGTAGACCCAAATTTGATGTGATTTGGATCCAATACCCATGAGTCTTGTCTGTCTTTAGTTGACATCTCACCATTTCTCAAACTGTCTAGGTGTGTTTGAAACAGCTGAACATTTTTTTACTTGTTCAAGCTCACCTTGAAGTTGATCCAAAAGCTAGCACAGTAGACCAGTCCACAATGCCATGTAGAGCACTTGTGAGGTGTAGTAGTCGGTGTTACTTATTCTACCACCTTCCAGTGCCAAAGTCAAGCAAATTTTGAGTCGTTTTAGCTGTATACAAGTATACTGTGACACAAAATGACACTGTAACAATTTCAGAGGATATATACATTTAGAGGTAAATTATTCAGTGTTTTTATAAATGGTGTGACTTTTGGGTGATATAATATATCAGTGCTGCATTAGCATAGTTAAATACCTACCAGACGGTGCAGATGTGGTTGTGTGTATGTGAATGGGTGAGCCCTTCATGATGACACATAACTATAATGCTTACAGGTAAGGCTCCATAGCTCAGTGGTTAGAGCACTGGTCTTGTAAACCAGGGGTTGCGAGTTCAATTCTCGCTGGGGCCTTTAGGAACTTTTGAGGTCAGAAAAGAGGACATCCAAAGAAAGGTCAGTCTACAAACAAACCGGCATAGTATAAAGTATGAAAAGCTTGCTTACAATAGTAAGTGAATTATAAGCAAAATGCTGTTCATTGGGCGCAGTTGTCCGCACTCTCCATGCATGATCGGTGTCACCTGTTCAACAATATCATGATGCATCTGCCCAAATAATCTGTCTTCTTCTTGACTTCAACCAAAGATTATCTCTTTCACCTTCTTCTGATAACTCTCGTTTTGCTACTCTTAGCCAATACCCTGCATAATACAATATCATAGTCATAGCCTTCCCACAACTGCCTGTAATTGGTCCAAAGGTTTGACCTATCCAAACACGTGTTTTCACACAGCAAAGAAATTCAACCATAGACTTAGACCTCCTGTTTTGGTAGGACCAAATTTTGGTTCTTTGGTCTAAAACGTCCAGCGCAACTTTCACACCCACTATTTTGGTCATTTATAAGTTGTATTGGAACAAACTGAAATGTCTGAACCAACTCACTCCACCTTCCCACTGACCATACAAGGTTTTTGTGAGAGCGACCAGATTTTACTGCCCATATCTCCACATAACCACTGACTTTGTTTTGGGGAGTTGGAAGAACATCATCGGTAGACCCAAATTTGATGTGATTTGGATCCAATACCCATGAGTCTTGTCTGTCTTTAGTTGACATCTCACCATTTCTCAAACTGTCTAGGTGTGTTTGAAACAGCTGAACATTTTTTGACTTGTTCAAGCTCACCTTGAAGTTGATCCAAAAGCTAGCACAGTAGACCAGTCCACAATGCCATGTAGAGCACTTGTGAGGTGTAGTAGTCGGTGTTACTTATTCTACCACCTTCCAGTGCCAAAGTCAAGCAAATTTCGAGTCGTTTTAGCTGTATACAAGTATACTGTGACACAAAATGACACTGTAACAATTTCAGAGGATATATACATTTAGAGGTAAATTATTCAGTGTTTTTATAAATGGTGTGACTTTTGGGTGATAGAATATATCACTGCTGCATTAGCATAGTTAAATACCTACCAGACGGTGCAGATGTGGTTGTGTGTATGTGAATGGGTGAGCCCTTCATGATGACACATAACTATAATGCTTACAGGTAAGGCTCCATAGCTCAGTGGTTAGAGCACTGGTCTTGTAAACCAGGGGTTGCGAGTTCAATTCTCGCTGGGGCCTTTAGGAACTTTTGAGGTCAGAAAAGAGGACATCCAAAGAAAGGTCAGGCTACAAACAAACCGGCATAGTATAAAGTATGAAAAGCTTGCTTACAATAGTAAGTGAATTATAAGCAAAATGCCGTTCATTGGGCGCAGTTGTCCGCACTCTCCATGCATGATCGGTGTCACCTGTTCAACAATATCATGATGCATCTGCCCAAATAATCTGTCTTCTTCTTGACTTCAACCAAAGATTATCTCTTTCACCTTCTTCTGATAACTCTCGTTTTGCTACTCTTAGCCAATACCCTGCATAATACAATATCATAGTCATAGCCTTCCCACAACTGCCTGTAATTGGTCCAAAGGTTTGACCTATCCAAACACGTGTTTTCACACAGCAAAGAAATTCAACCAGAGACTTAGACCTCCTGTTTTGGTAGGACCAAATTTTGGTTCTTTGGTCTAAAACGTCCAGCGCAACTTTCACACCCACTATTTTGGTCATTTATAAGTTGTATTGGAACAAACTGAAATGTCTGAACCAACTCACTCCACCTTCCCACTGACCATACAAGGTTTTTGTGAGAGCGACCAGATTTTACTGCCCATATCTCCACATAACCACTGACTTTGTTTTGGGGAGTTGGAAGAACATCATCGGTAGATCCAAATTTGATGTGATTTGGATCCAATACCCATGAGTCTTGTCTGTCTTTAGTTGACATCTCACCATTTCTCAAACTGTCTAGGTGTGTTTGAAACAGCTGAACATTTTTTGACTTGTTCAAGCTCACCTTGAAGTTGATCCAAAAGCTAGCACAGTAGACCAGTCCACAATGCCATGTAGAGCACTTGTGAGGTGTAGTAGTCGGTGTTACTTATTCTACCACCTTCCAGTGCCAAAGTCAAGCAAATTTCGAGTCGTTTTAGCTGTATACAAGTATACTGTGACACAAAATGACACTGTAACAATTTCAGAGGATATATACATTTAGAGGTAAATTATTCAGTGTTTTTATAAATGGTGTGACTTTTGGGTGATATAATATATCAGTGCTGCATTAGCATAGTTAAATACCTACCAGACGGTGCAGATGTGGTTGTGTGTATGTGAATGGGTGAGCCCTTCATGATGACACATAACTATAACGCTTACAGGTAAGGCTCCATAGCTCAGTGGTTAGAGCACTGGTCTTGTAAACCAGGGGTCGCGAGTTCAATTCTCGCTGGGGCCTTTAGGAACTTTTGAGGTCAGAAAAGAGGACATCCAAAGAAAGGTCAGTCTACAAACAAACCGGCATAGTATAAAGCATGGACGTAATTTTGATTTAAAAAGTGGGGGGGACATGGATTCGTCGCTATTTAAATATTTGGTTTTAACCGTAAAAACTGGGGGGGACCAACACCAGCTTTTGAAAAAGTGGGGGGGACATGTCCCCCCCCGTCCCCCCCCCCAAAATTACATCCGTGGTATAAAGTATGAAAAGCTTGCTTACAATAGTAAGTGAATTATAAGCAAAATGCCGTTCATTGGGCGCAGTTGTCCGCACTTTCCATGCATGATCGGTGTCACCTGTTCAACAATATCATGATGCATCTGCCCAAATAATCTGTATTCTTCTTGACTTCAACCAAAGATTATCTCTTTCACCTTCTTCTGATAACTCTCGTTTTGCTACTCTTAGCCAATACCCTGCATAATACAATATCATAGTCATAGCCTTCCCACAACTGCCTGTAATTGGTCCAAAGGTTTGACCTATCCAAACACGTGTTTTCACACAGCAAAGAAATTCAACCATAGACTTAGACCTCCTGTTTTGGTAGGACCAAATTTTGGTTCTTTGGTCTAAAACGTCCAGCGCAACTTTCACACCCACTATTTTGGTCATTTATAAGTTGTATTGGAACAAACTGAAATGTCTGAACCAACTCACTCCACCTTCCCACTGACCATACAAGGTTTTTGTGAGAGCGACCAGATTTTACTGCCCATATCTCCACATAACCACTGACTTTGTTTTGGGGAGTTGGAAGAACATCATCGGTAGATCCAAATTTGATGTGATTTGGATCCAATACCCATGAGTCTTGTCTGTCTTTAGTTGACATCTCACCATTTCTCAAACTGTCTAGGTGTGTTTGAAACAGCTGAACATTTTTTGACTTGTTCAAGCTCACCTTGAAGTTGATCCAAAAGCTAGCACAGTAGACCAGTCCACAATGCCATGTAGAGCACTTGTGAGGTGTAGTAGTCGGTGTTACTTATTCTACCACCTTCCAGTGCCAAAGTCAAGCAAATTTCGAGTCGTTTTAGCTGTATACAAGTATACTGTGACACAAAATGACACTGTAACAATTTCAGAGGATATATACATTTAGAGGTAAATTATTCAGTGTTTTTTTAAATGGTGTGACTTTTGGGTGATAGAATATATCACTGCTGCATTAGCATAGTTAAATACCTACCAGACGGTGCAGATGTGGTTGTGTGTATGTGAATGGGTGAGCCCTTCATGATGACACATAACTATAACGCTTACAGGTAAGGCTCCATAGCTCAGTGGTTAGAGCACTGGTCTTGTAAACCAGGGGTCGCGAGTTCAATTCTCGCTGGGGCCTTTAGGAACTTTTGAGGTCAGAAAAGAGGACATCCAAAGAAAGGTCAGGCTACAAACAAACCGGCATAGTATAAAGTATGAAAAGCTTGCTTACAATAGTAAGTGAATTATAAGCAAAATGCCGTTCATTGGGCGCAGTTGTCCGCACTCTCAATGCATGATCGGTGTCACCGGTTCAACAATATCATGATGCATCTGCCCAAATAATATGTCTTCTTCTTGACTTCAACCACAGATTATCTCTTTCACCTTCTTCTGATAACTCTCGTTTTGCTACTCTTAGCCAATACCCTGCATAATACAATATCATAGTAATAGCCTTCCCACAACTGCCTGTAATTGGTCCAAAGGTTTGACCTCTCCAAACACGTGTTTTCACACAGCAAAGAAATTCAACCAGAGACTTAGACCTCCTGTTTTGGTAGGACCAAATTTTGGTTCTTTGGTCTAAAACGTCCAGCGCAACTTTCACACCCACTATTTTGGTCATTTATAAGTTGTATTGGAACAAACTGAAATGTCTGAACCAACTCACTCCACCTTCCCACTGACCATACAAGGTTTTTGTGAGAGCGACCAGATTTTACTGCCCATATCTCCACATAACCACTGACTTTGTTTTGGGGAGTTGGAAGAACATCATCGGTAGACCCAAATTTGATGTGATTTGGATCCAATACCCATGAGTCTTGTCTGTCTTTAGTTGACATCTCACCATTTCTCAAACTGTCTAGGTGTGTTTGAAACAGCTGAACATTTTTTTACTTGTTCAAGCTCACCTTGAAGTTGATCCAAAAGCTAGCACAGTAGACCAGTCCACAATGCCATGTAGAGCACTTGTGAGGTGTAGTAGTCGGTGTTACTTATTCTACCACCTTCCAGTGCCAAAGTCAAGCAAATTTCGAGTCGTTTTAGCTGTATACAAGTATACTGTGACACAAAATGACACTGTAACAATTTCAGAGGATATATACATTTAGAGGTAAATTATTCAGTGTTTTTATAAATGGTGTGACTTTTGGGTGATATAATATATCACTGCTGCATTAGCATAGTTAAATACCTACCAGACGGTGCAGATGTGGTTGTGTGTATGTGAATGGGTGAGCCCTTCATGATGACACATAACTATAATGCTTATAGGTAAGGCTCCATAGCTCAGTGGTTAGAGCACTGGTCTTGTAAACCAGGGGTCGCGAGTTCAATTCTCGCTGGGGCCTTTAGGAACTTTTGAGGTCAGAAAAGAGGACATCCAAAGAAAGGTCAGTCTACAAACAAACCGGCATAGTATAAAGTATGAAAAGCTTGCTTACAATAGTAAGTGAATTATAAGCAAAATGCCGTTCATTGGGCGCAGTTGTCCGCACTCTCCATGCATGATCGGTGTCACCTGTTCAACAATATCATGATGCATCTGCCCAAATAATCTGTCTTCTTCTTGACTTCAACCAAAGATTATCTCTTTCACCTTCTTCTGATAACTCTCGTTTTGCTACTCTTAGCCAATACCCTGCATAATACAATATCATAGTCATAGCCTTCCCACAACTGCCTGTAATTGGTCCAAAGGTTTGACCTATCCAAACACGTGTTTTCACACAGCAAAGAAATTCAACCATAGACTTAGACCTCCTGTTTTGGTAGGACCAAATTTTGGTTCTTTGGTCTAAAACGTCCAGCGCAACTTTCACACCCACTAATTTGGTCATTTATAAGTTGTATTGGAACAAACTGAAATGTCTGAACCAACTCACTCCACCTTCCCACTGACCATACAAGGTTTTTGTGAGAGCGACCAGATTTTACTGCCCATATCTCCACATAACCACTGACTTTGTTTTGGTGAGTTGGAAGAACATCATCGGTAGACCCAAATTTGATGTGATTTGGATCCAATACCCATGAGTCTTGTCTGTCTTTAGTTGACATCTCACCATTTCTCAAACTGTCTAGGTGTGTTTGAAACAGCTGAACATTTTTTTACTTGTTCAAGCTCACCTTGAAGTTGATCCAAAAGCTAGCACAGTAGACCAGTCCACAATGCCATGTAGAGCACTTGTGAGGTGTAGTAGTCGGTGTTACTTATTCTACCACCTTCCAGTGCCAAAGTCAAGCAAATTTCGAGTCGTTTTAGCTGTATACAAGTATACTGTGACACAAAATGACACTGTAACAATTTCAGAGGATATATACATTTAGAGGTAAATTATTCAGTGTTTTTATAAATGGTGTGACTTTTGGGTGATAGAATATATCACTGCTGCATTAGCATAGTTAAATACCTACCAGACGGTGCAGATGTGGTTGTGTGTATGTGAATGGGTGAGCCCTTCATGATGACACATAACTATAACACTTACAGGTAAGGCTCCATAGCTCAGTGGTTAGAGCACTGGTCTTGTAAACCAGGGGTCGCGAGTTCAATTCTCGCTGGGGCCTTTAGGAACTTTTGAGGTCAGAAAAGAGGACATCCAAAGAAAGGTCAGGCTACAAACAAACCGGCATAGTATAAAGTATGAAAAGCTTGCTTACAATAGTAAGTGAATTATAAGCAAAATGCCGTTCATTGGGCGCAGTTGTCCGCGCTCTCAATGCATGATCGGTGTCACCGGTTCAACAATATCATGATGCATCTGCCCAAATAATCTGTCTTCTTCTTGACTTCAACCACAGATTATCTCTTTCACCTTCTTCTGATAACTCTCGTTTTGCTACTCTTAGCCAATACCCTGCATAATACAATATCATAGTAATAGCCTTCCCACAACTGCCTGTAATTGGTCCAAAGGTTTGACCTCTCCAAACACGTGTTTTCACACAGCAAAGAAAGTCAACCAGAGACTTAGACCTCCTGTTTTGGTAGGACCAAATTTTGGTTCTTTGGTCTAAAACGTCCAGCGCAACTTTCACACCCACTATTTTGGTCATTTATAAGTTGTATTGGAACAAACTGAAATGTCTGAACCAACTCACTCCACCTTCCCACTGACCATACAAGGTTTTTGTGAGAGCGACCAGATTTTACTGCCCATATCTCCACATAACCACTGACTTTGTTTTGGGGAGTTGGAAGAACATCATCGGTAGACCCAAATTTGATGTGATTTGGATCCAATACCCATGAGTCTTGTCTGTCTTTAGTTGACATCTCACCATTTCTCAAACTGTCTAGGTGTGTTTGAAACAGCTGAACATTTTTTGACTTGTTCAAGCTCACCTTGAAGTTGATCCAAAAGCTAGCACAGTAGACCAGTCCACAATGCCATGTAGAGCACTTGTGAGGTGTAGTAGTCGGTGTTACTTATTCTACCACCTTCCAGTGCCAAAGTCAAGCAAATTTCGAGTCGTTTTAGCTGTATACAAGTATACTGTGACACAGAATGACACTGTAACAATTTCAGAGGATATATACATTTAGAGGTAAATTATTCAGTGTTTTTATAAATGGTGTGACTTTTGGGTGATAGAATATATCACTGCTGCATTAGCATAGTTAAATACCTACCAGACGGTGCGATGTGGTTGTGTGTATGTGAATGGGTGAGCCCTTCATGATGACACATAACTATAATGCTTACAGGTAAGGCTCCATAGCTCAGTGGTTAGAGCACTGGTCTTGTAAACCAGGGGTTGCGAGTTCAATTCTCGCTGGGGCCTTTAGGAACTTTTGAGGTCAGAAAAGAGGACATCCAAAGAAAGGTCAGTCTACAAACAAACCGTCATAGTATAAAGTATGAAAAGCTTGCTTACAATAGTAAGTGAATTATAAGCAAAATGCCGTTCATTGGGCGCAGTTGTCCGCACTCTCAATGCATGATCGGTGTCACCGGTTCAACAATATCATGATGCATCTGCCCAAATAATCTGTCTTCTTCTTGACTTCAACCACAGATTATCTCTTTCACCTTCTTCTGATAACTCTCGTTTTGCTACTCTTAGCCAATACCCTGCATAATACAATATCATAGTAATAGCCTTCCCACAACTGCCTGTAATTGGTCCAAAGGTTTGACCTCTCCAAACACGTGTTTTCACACAGCAAAGAAATTCAACCAGAGACTTAGACCTCCTGTTTTGGTAGGACCAAATTTTGGTTCTTTGGTCTAAAACGTCCAGCGCAACTTTCACACCCACTATTTTGGTCATTTATAAGTTGTATTGGAACAAACTGAAATGTCTGAACCAACTCACTCCACCTTCCCACTGACCATACAAGGTTTTTGTGAGAGCGACCAGATTTTACTGTCCATATCTCCACATAACCACTGACTTTGTTTTGGGGAGTTGGAAGAACATCATCGGTAGACCCAAATTTGATGTGATTTGGATCCAATACCCATGAGTCTTGTCTGTCTTTAGTTGACATCTCACCATTTCTCAAACTGTCTAGGTGTGTTTGAAACAGCTGAACATTTTTTGACTTGTTCAAGCTCACCTTGAAGTTGATCCAAAAGCTAGCACAGTAGACCAGTCCACAATGCCATGTAGAGCACTTGTGAGGTGTAGTAGTCGGTGTTACTTATTCTACCACCTTCCAGTGCCAAAGTCAAGCAAATTTCGAGTCGTTTTAGCTGTATACAAGTATACTGTGACACAAAATGACACTGTAACAATTTCAGAGGATATATACATTTAGAGGTAAATTATTCAGTGTTTTTATAAATGGTGTGACTTTTGGGTGATATAATATATCACTGCTGCATTAGCATAGTTAAATACCTACCAGACGGTGCAGATGTGGTTGTGTGTATGTGAATGGGTGAGCCCTTCATGATGACACATAACTATAATGCTTACAGGTAAGGCTCCATAGCTCAGTGGTTAGAGCACTGGTCTTGTAAACCAGGGGTCGCGAGTTCAATTCTCGCTGGGGCCTTTAGGAACTTTTGAGGTCAGAAAAGAGGACATCCAAAGAAAGGTCAGTCTACAAACAAACCGGCATAGTATAAAGTATGAAAAGCTTGCTTACAATAGTAAGTGAATTATAAGCAAAATGCCGTTCATTGGGCGCAGTTGTCCGCACTCTCCATGCATGATCGGTGTCACCTGTTCAACAATATCATGATGCATCTGCCCAAATAATCTGTCTTCTTCTTGACTTCAACCAAAGATTATCTCTTTCACCTTCTTCTGATAACTCTCGTTTTGCTACTCTTAGCCAATACCCTGCATAATACAATATCATAGTCATAGCCTTCCCACAACTGCCTGTAATTGGTCCAAAGGTTTGACCTATCCAAACACGTGTTTTCACACAGCAAAGAAATTCAACCATAGACTTAGACCTCCTGTTTTGGTAGGACCAAATTTTGGTTCTTTGGTCTAAAACGTCCAGCGCAACTTTCACACCCACTATTTTGGTCATTTATAAGTTGTATTGGAACAAACTGAAATGTCTGAACCAACTCACTCCACCTTCCCACTGACCATACAAGGTTTTTGTGAGAGCGACCAGATTTTACTGCCCATATCTCCACATAACCACTGACTTTGTTTTGGGGAGTTGGAAGAACATCATCGGTAGACCCAAATTTGATGTGATTTGGATCCAATACCCATGAGTCTTGTCTGTCTTTAGTTGACATCTCACCATTTCTCAAACTGTCTAGGTGTGTTTGAAACAGCTGAACATTTTTTGACTTGTTCAAGCTCACCTTGAAGTTGATCCAAAAGCTAGCACAGTAGACCAGTCCACAATGCCATGTAGAGCACTTGTGAGGTGTAGTAGTCGGTGTTACTTATTGTACCACCTTCCAGTGCCAAAGTCAAGCAAATTTCGAGTCGTTTTAGCTGTATACAAGTATACTGTGACACAAAATGACACTGTAACAATTTCAGAGGATATATACATTTAGAGGTAAATTATTCAGTGTTTTTATAAATGGTGTGACTTTTGGGTGATAGAATATATCACTGCTGCATTAGCATAGTTAAATACCTACCAGACGGTGCAGATGTGGTTGTGTGTATGTGAATGGGTGAGCCCTTCATGATGACACATAACTATAACGCTTACAGGTAAGGCTCCATAGCTCAGTGGTTAGAGCACTGGTCTTGTAAACCAGGGGTCGCGAGTTCAATTCTCGCTGGGGCCTTTAGGAACTTTTGAGGTCAGAAAAGAGGACATCCAAAGAAAGGTCAGGCTACAAACAAACCGGCATAGTATAAAGTATGAAAAGCTTGCTTACAATAGTAAGTGAATTATAAGCAAAATGCCGTTCATTGGGCGCAGTTGTCCGCGCTCTCAATGCATGATCGGTGTCACCGGTTCAACAATATCATGATGCATCTCCCCAAATAATCTGTCTTCTTCTTGACTTCAACCACAGATTATCTCTTTCACCTTCTTCTGATAACTCTCGTTTTGCTACTCTTAGCCAATACCCTGCATAATACAATATCATAGTAATAGCCTTCCCACAACTGCCTGTAATTGGTACAAAGGTGTGACCTCTCCAAACACGTGTTTTCACACAGCAAAGAAATTCAACCAGAGACTTAGACCTCCTGTTTTGGTAGGACCAAATTTTGGTTCTTTGGTCTAAAACGTCCAGCGCAACTTTCACACCCACTATTTTGGTCATTTATAAGTTGTATTGGAACAAACTGAAATGTCTGAACCAACTCACTCCACCTTCCCACTGACCATACAAGGTTTTTGTGAGAGCGACCAGATTTTACTGTCCATATCTCCACATAACCACTGACTTTGTTTTGGGGAGTTGGAAGAACATCATCGGTAGACCCAAATTTGATGTGATTTGGATCCAATACCCATGAGTCTTGTCTGTCTTTAGTTGACATCTCACCATTTCTCAAACTGTCTAGGTGTGTTTGAAACAGCTGAACATTTTTTTACTTGTTCAAGCTCACCTTGAAGTTGATCCAAAAGCTAGCACAGTAGACCAGTCCACAATGCCATGTAGAGCACTTCTGAGGTGTAGTAGTCGGTGTTACTTATTCTACCACCTTCCAGTGCCAAAGTCAAGCAAATTTCGAGTCGTTTTAGCTGTATACAAGTATACTGTGACACAAAATGACACTGTAACAATTTCAGAGGATATATACATTTAGAGGTAAATTATTCAGTGTTTTTATAAATGGTGTGACTTTTGGGTGATAGAATATATCACTGCTGCATTAGCATAGTTAAATACCTACCAGACGGTGCAGATGTGGTTGTGTGTATGTGAATGGGTGAGCCCTTCATGATGACACATAACTATAACACTTACAGGTAAGGCTCCATAGCTCAGTGGTTAGAGCACTGGTCTTGTAAACCAGGGGTCGCGAGTTCAATTCTCGCTGGGGCCTTTAGGAACTTTTGAGGTCAGAAAAGAGGACATCCAAAGAAAGGTCAGGCTACAAACAAACCGGCATAGTATAAAGTATGAAAAGCTTGCTTACAATAGTAAGTGAATTATAAGCAAAATGCCGTTCATTGGGCGCAGTTGTCCGCGCTCTCAATGCATGATCGGTGTCACCGGTTCAACAATATCATGATGCATCTGCCCAAATAATCTGTCTTCTTCTTGACTTCAACCACAGATTATCTCTTTCACCTTCTTCTGATAACTCTCGTTTTGCTACTCTTAGCCAATACCCTGCATAATACAATATCATAGTAATAGCCTTCCCACAACTGCCTGTAATTGGTCCAAAGGTTTGACCTCTCCAAACACGTGTTTTCACACAGCAAAGAAAGTCAACCAGAGACTTAGACCTCCTGTTTTGGTAGGACCAAATTTTGGTTCTTTGGTCTAAAACGTCCAGCGCAACTTTCACACCCACTATTTTGGTCATTTATAAGTTGTATTGGAACAAACTGAAATGTCTGAACCAACTCACTCCACCTTCCCACTGACCATACAAGGTTTTTGTGAGAGCGACCAGATTTTACTGCCCATATCTCCACATAACCACTGACTTTGTTTTGGGGAGTTGGAAGAACATCATCGGTAGACCCAAATTTGATGTGATTTGGATCCAATACCCATGAGTCTTGTCTGTCTTTAGTTGACATCTCACCATTTCTCAAACTGTCTAGGTGTGTTTGAAACAGCTGAACATTTTTTGACTTGTTCAAGCTCACCTTGAAGTTGATCCAAAAGCTAGCACAGTAGACCAGTCCACAATGCCATGTAGAGCACTTGTGAGGTGTAGTAGTCGGTGTTACTTATTCTACCACCTTCCAGTGCCAAAGTCAAGCAAATTTCGAGTCGTTTTAGCTGTATACAAGTATACTGTGACACAGAATGACACTGTAACAATTTCAGAGGATATATACATTTAGAGGTAAATTATTCAGTGTTTTTATAAATGGTGTGACTTTTGGGTGATAGAATATATCACTGCTGCATTAGCATAGTTAAATACCTACCAGACGGTGCGATGTGGTTGTGTGTATGTGAATGGGTGAGCCCTTCATGATGACACATAACTATAATGCTTACAGGTAAGGCTCCATAGCTCAGTGGTTAGAGCACTGGTCTTGTAAACCAGGGGTTGCGAGTTCAATTCTCGCTGGGGCCTTTAGGAACTTTTGAGGTCAGAAAAGAGGACATCCAAAGAAAGGTCAGTCTACAAACAAACCGTCATAGTATAAAGTATGAAAAGCTTGCTTACAATAGTAAGTGAATTATAAGCAAAATGCCGTTCATTGGGCGCAGTTGTCCGCACTCTCAATGCATGATCGGTGTCACCGGTTCAACAATATCATGATGCATCTGCCCAAATAATCTGTCTTCTTCTTGACTTCAACCACAGATTATCTCTTTCACCTTCTTCTGATAACTCTCGTTTTGCTACTCTTAGCCAATACCCTGCATAATACAATATCATAGTAATAGCCTTCCCACAACTGCCTGTAATTGGTCCAAAGGTTTGACCTCTCCAAACACGTGTTTTCACACAGCAAAGAAATTCAACCAGAGACTTAGACCTCCTGTTTTGGTAGGACCAAATTTTGGTTCTTTGGTCTAAAACGTCCAGCGCAACTTTCACACCCACTATTTTGGTCATTTATAAGTTGTATTGGAACAAACTGAAATGTCTGAACCAACTCACTCCACCTTCCCACTGACCATACAAGGTTTTTGTGAGAGCGACCAGATTTTACTGTCCATATCTCCACATAACCACTGACTTTGTTTTGGGGAGTTGGAAGAACATCATCGGTAGACCCAAATTTGATGTGATTTGGATCCAATACCCATGAGTCTTGTCTGTCTTTAGTTGACATCTCACCATTTCTCAAACTGTCTAGGTGTGTTTGAAACAGCTGAACATTTTTTGACTTGTTCAAGCTCACCTTGAAGTTGATCCAAAAGCTAGCACAGTAGACCAGTCCACAATGCCATGTAGAGCACTTGTGAGGTGTAGTAGTCGGTGTTACTTATTCTACCACCTTCCAGTGCCAAAGTCAAGCAAATTTCGAGTCGTTTTAGCTGTATACAAGTATACTGTGACACAAAATGACACTGTAACAATTTCAGAGGATATATACATTTAGAGGTAAATTATTCAGTGTTTTTATAAATGGTGTGACTTTTGGGTGATATAATATATCACTGCTGCATTAGCATAGTTAAATACCTACCAGACGGTGCAGATGTGGTTGTGTGTATGTGAATGGGTGAGCCCTTCATGATGACACATAACTATAATGCTTACAGGTAAGGCTCCATAGCTCAGTGGTTAGAGCACTGGTCTTGTAAACCAGGGGTCGCGAGTTCAATTCTCGCTGGGGCCTTTAGGAACTTTTGAGGTCAGAAAAGAGGACATCCAAAGAAAGGTCAGTCTACAAACAAACCGGCATAGTATAAAGTATGAAAAGCTTGCTTACAATAGTAAGTGAATTATAAGCAAAATGCCGTTCATTGGGCGCAGTTGTCCGCACTCTCCATGCATGATCGGTGTCACCTGTTCAACAATATCATGATGCATCTGCCCAAATAATCTGTCTTCTTCTTGACTTCAACCAAAGATTATCTCTTTCACCTTCTTCTGATAACTCTCGTTTTGCTACTCTTAGCCAATACCCTGCATAATACAATATCATAGTCATAGCCTTCCCACAACTGCCTGTAATTGGTCCAAAGGTTTGACCTATCCAAACACGTGTTTTCACACAGCAAAGAAATTCAACCATAGACTTAGACCTCCTGTTTTGGTAGGACCAAATTTTGGTTCTTTGGTCTAAAACGTCCAGCGCAACTTTCACACCCACTATTTTGGTCATTTATAAGTTGTATTGGAACAAACTGAAATGTCTGAACCAACTCACTCCACCTTCCCACTGACCATACAAGGTTTTTGTGAGAGCGACCAGATTTTACTGCCCATATCTCCACATAACCACTGACTTTGTTTTGGGGAGTTGGAAGAACATCATCGGTAGACCCAAATTTGATGTGATTTGGATCCAATACCCATGAGTCTTGTCTGTCTTTAGTTGACATCTCACCATTTCTCAAACTGTCTAGGTGTGTTTGAAACAGCTGAACATTTTTTGACTTGTTCAAGCTCACCTTGAAGTTGATCCAAAAGCTAGCACAGTAGACCAGTCCACAATGCCATGTAGAGCACTTGTGAGGTGTAGTAGTCGGTGTTACTTATTGTACCACCTTCCAGTGCCAAAGTCAAGCAAATTTCGAGTCGTTTTAGCTGTATACAAGTATACTGTGACACAAAATGACACTGTAACAATTTCAGAGGATATATACATTTAGAGGTAAATTATTCAGTGTTTTTATAAATGGTGTGACTTTTGGGTGATAGAATATATCACTGCTGCATTAGCATAGTTAAATACCTACCAGACGGTGCAGATGTGGTTGTGTGTATGTGAATGGGTGAGCCCTTCATGATGACACATAACTATAACGCTTACAGGTAAGGCTCCATAGCTCAGTGGTTAGAGCACTGGTCTTGTAAACCAGGGGTCGCGAGTTCAATTCTCGCTGGGGCCTTTAGGAACTTTTGAGGTCAGAAAAGAGGACATCCAAAGAAAGGTCAGGCTACAAACAAACCGGCATAGTATAAAGTATGAAAAGCTTGCTTACAATAGTAAGTGAATTATAAGCAAAATGCCGTTCATTGGGCGCAGTTGTCCGCGCTCTCAATGCATGATCGGTGTCACCGGTTCAACAATATCATGATGCATCTCCCCAAATAATCTGTCTTCTTCTTGACTTCAACCACAGATTATCTCTTTCACCTTCTTCTGATAACTCTCGTTTTGCTACTCTTAGCCAATACCCTGCATAATACAATATCATAGTAATAGCCTTCCCACAACTGCCTGTAATTGGTACAAAGGTGTGACCTCTCCAAACACGTGTTTTCACACAGCAAAGAAATTCAACCAGAGACTTAGACCTCCTGTTTTGGTAGGACCAAATTTTGGTTCTTTGGTCTAAAACGTCCAGCGCAACTTTCACACCCACTATTTTGGTCATTTATAAGTTGTATTGGAACAAACTGAAATGTCTGAACCAACTCACTCCACCTTCCCACTGACCATACAAGGTTTTTGTGAGAGCGACCAGATTTTACTGTCCATATCTCCACATAACCACTGACTTTGTTTTGGGGAGTTGGAAGAACATCATCGGTAGACCCAAATTTGATGTGATTTGGATCCAATACCCATGAGTCTTGTCTGTCTTTAGTTGACATCTCACCATTTCTCAAACTGTCTAGGTGTGTTTGAAACAGCTGAACATTTTTTTACTTGTTCAAGCTCACCTTGAAGTTGATCCAAAAGCTAGCACAGTAGACCAGTCCACAATGCCATGTAGAGCACTTCTGAGGTGTAGTAGTCGGTGTTACTTATTCTACCACCTTCCAGTGCCAAAGTCAAGCAAATTTCGAGTCGTTTTAGCTGTATACAAGTATACTGTGACACAAAATGACACTGTAACAATTTCAGAGGATATATACATTTAGAGGTAAATTATTCAGTGTTTTTATAAATGGTGTGACTTTTGGGTGATAGAATATATCACTGCTGCATTAGCATAGTTAAATACCTACCAGACGGTGCAGATGTGGTTGTGTGTATGTGAATGGGTGAGCCCTTCATGATGACACATAACTATAACACTTACAGGTAAGGCTCCATAGCTCAGTGGTTAGAGCACTGGTCTTGTAAACCAGGGGTCGCGAGTTCAATTCTCGCTGGGGCCTTTAGGAACTTTTGAGGTCAGAAAAGAGGACATCCAAAGAAAGGTCAGGCTACAAACAAACCGGCATAGTATAAAGTATGAAAAGCTTGCTTACAATAGTAAGTGAATTATAAGCAAAATGCCGTTCATTGGGCGCAGTTGTCCGCGCTCTCAATGCATGATCGGTGTCACCGGTTCAACAATATCATGATGCATCTGCCCAAATAATCTGTCTTCTTCTTGACTTCAACCACAGATTATCTCTTTCACCTTCTTCTGATAACTCTCGTTTTGCTACTCTTAGCCAATACCCTGCATAATACAATATCATAGTAATAGCCTTCCCACAACTGCCTGTAATTGGTCCAAAGGTTTGACCTCTCCAAACACGTGTTTTCACACAGCAAAGAAAGTCAACCAGAGACTTAGACCTCCTGTTTTGGTAGGACCAAATTTTGGTTCTTTGGTCTAAAACGTCCAGCGCAACTTTCACACCCACTATTTTGGTCATTTATAAGTTGTATTGGAACAAACTGAAATGTCTGAACCAACTCACTCCACCTTCCCACTGACCATACAAGGTTTTTGTGAGAGCGACCAGATTTTACTGCCCATATCTCCACATAACCACTGACTTTGTTTTGGGGAGTTGGAAGAACATCATCGGTAGACCCAAATTTGATGTGATTTGGATCCAATACCCATGAGTCTTGTCTGTCTTTAGTTGACATCTCACCATTTCTCAAACTGTCTAGGTGTGTTTGAAACAGCTGAACATTTTTTGACTTGTTCAAGCTCACCTTGAAGTTGATCCAAAAGCTAGCACAGTAGACCAGTCCACAATGCCATGTAGAGCACTTGTGAGGTGTAGTAGTCGGTGTTACTTATTCTACCACCTTCCAGTGCCAAAGTCAAGCAAATTTCGAGTCGTTTTAGCTGTATACAAGTATACTGTGACACAGAATGACACTGTAACAATTTCAGAGGATATATACATTTAGAGGTAAATTATTCAGTGTTTTTATAAATGGTGTGACTTTTGGGTGATAGAATATATCACTGCTGCATTAGCATAGTTAAATACCTACCAGACGGTGCGATGTGGTTGTGTGTATGTGAATGGGTGAGCCCTTCATGATGACACATAACTATAATGCTTACAGGTAAGGCTCCATAGCTCAGTGGTTAGAGCACTGGTCTTGTAAACCAGGGGTTGCGAGTTCAATTCTCGCTGGGGCCTTTAGGAACTTTTGAGGTCAGAAAAGAGGACATCCAAAGAAAGGTCAGTCTACAAACAAACCGTCATAGTATAAAGTATGAAAAGCTTGCTTACAATAGTAAGTGAATTATAAGCAAAATGCCGTTCATTGGGCGCAGTTGTCCGCACTCTCAATGCATGATCGGTGTCACCGGTTCAACAATATCATGATGCATCTGCCCAAATAATCTGTCTTCTTCTTGACTTCAACCACAGATTATCTCTTTCACCTTCTTCTGATAACTCTCGTTTTGCTACTCTTAGCCAATACCCTGCATAATACAATATCATAGTAATAGCCTTCCCACAACTGCCTGTAATTGGTCCAAAGGTTTGACCTCTCCAAACACGTGTTTTCACACAGCAAAGAAAGTCAACCAGAGACTTAGACCTCCTGTTTTGGTAGGACCAAATTTTGGTTCTTTGGTCTAAAACGTCCAGCGCAACTTTCACACCCACTATTTTGGTCATTTATAAGTTGTATTGGAACAAACTGAAATGTCTGAACCAACTCACTCCACCTTCCCACTGACCATACAAGGTTTTTGTGAGAGCGACCAGATTTTACTGCCCATATCTCCACATAACCACTGACTTTGTTTTGGGGAGTTGGAAGAACATCATCGGTAGACCCAAATTTGATGTGATTTGGATCCAATACCCATGAGTCTTGTCTGTCTTTAGTTGACATCTCACCATTTCTCAAACTGTCTAGGTGTGTTTGAAACAGCTGAACATTTTTTGACTTGTTCAAGCTCACCTTGAAGTTGATCCAAAAGCTAGCACAGTAGACCAGTCCACAATGCCATGTAGAGCACTTGTGAGGTGTAGTAGTCGGTGTTACTTATTCTACCACCTTCCAGTGCCAAAGTCAAGCAAATTTCGAGTCGTTTTAGCTGTATACAAGTATACTGTGACACAGAATGACACTGTAACAATTTCAGAGGATATATACATTTAGAGGTAAATTATTCAGTGTTTTTATAAATGGTGTGACTTTTGGGTGATAGAATATATCACTGCTGCATTAGCATAGTTAAATACCTACCAGACGGTGCGATGTGGTTGTGTGTATGTGAATGGGTGAGCCCTTCATGATGACACATAACTATAATGCTTACAGGTAAGGCTCCATAGCTCAGTGGTTAGAGCACTGGTCTTGTAAACCAGGGGTTGCGAGTTCAATTCTCGCTGGGGCCTTTAGGAACTTTTGAGGTCAGAAAAGAGGACATCCAAAGAAAGGTCAGTCTACAAACAAACCGTCATAGTATAAAGTATGAAAAGCTTGCTTACAATAGTAAGTGAATTATAAGCAAAATGCCGTTCATTGGGCGCAGTTGTCCGCACTCTCAATGCATGATCGGTGTCACCGGTTCAACAATATCATGATGCATCTGCCCAAATAATCTGTCTTCTTCTTGACTTCAACCACAGATTATCTCTTTCACCTTCTTCTGATAACTCTCGTTTTGCTACTCTTAGCCAATACCCTGCATAATACAATATCATAGTAATAGCCTTCCCACAACTGCCTGTAATTGGTCCAAAGGTTTGACCTCTCCAAACACGTGTTTTCACACAGCAAAGAAATTCAACCAGAGACTTAGACCTCCTGTTTTGGTAGGACCAAATTTTGGTTCTTTGGTCTAAAACGTCCAGCGCAACTTTCACACCCACTATTTTGGTCATTTATAAGTTGTATTGGAACAAACTGAAATGTCTGAACCAACTCACTCCACCTTCCCACTGACCATACAAGGTTTTTGTGAGAGCGACCAGATTTTACTGTCCATATCTCCACATAACCACTGACTTTGTTTTGGGGAGTTGGAAGAACATCATCGGTAGACCCAAATTTGATGTGATTTGGATCCAATACCCATGAGTCTTGTCTGTCTTTAGTTGACATCTCACCATTTCTCAAACTGTCTAGGTGTGTTTGAAACAGCTGAACATTTTTTGACTTGTTCAAGCTCACCTTGAAGTTGATCCAAAAGCTAGCACAGTAGACCAGTCCACAATGCCATGTAGAGCACTTGTGAGGTGTAGTAGTCGGTGTTACTTATTCTACCACCTTCCAGTGCCAAAGTCAAGCAAATTTCGAGTCGTTTTAGCTGTATACAAGTATACTGTGACACAAAATGACACTGTAACAATTTCAGAGGATATATACATTTAGAGGTAAATTATTCAGTGTTTTTATAAATGGTGTGACTTTTGGGTGATATAATATATCACTGCTGCATTAGCATAGTTAAATACCTACCAGACGGTGCAGATGTGGTTGTGTGTATGTGAATGGGTGAGCCCTTCATGATGACACATAACTATAATGCTTACAGGTAACGCTCCATAGCTCAGTGGTTAGAGCACTGGTCTTGTAAACCAGGGGTCGCGAGTTCAATTCTCGCTGGGGCCTTTAGGAACTTTTGAGGTCAGAAAAGAGGACATCCAAAGAAAGGTCAGTCTACAAACAAACCGGCATAGTATAAAGTATGAAAAGCTTGCTTACAATAGTAAGTGAATTATAAGCAAAATGCCGTTCATTGGGCGCAGTTGTCCGCACTCTCCATGCATGATCGGTGTCACCTGTTCAACAATATCATGATGCATCTGCCCAAATAATCTGTCTTCTTCTTGACTTCAACCAAAGATTATCTCTTTCACCTTCTTCTGATAACTCTCGTTTTGCTACTCTTAGCCAATACCCTGCATAATACAATATCATAGTCATAGCCTTCCCACAACTGCCTGTAATTGGTCCAAAGGTTTGACCTATCCAAACACGTGTTTTCACACAGCAAAGAAATTCAACCATAGACTTAGACCTCCTGTTTTGGTAGGACCAAATTTTGGTTCTTTGGTCTAAAACGTCCAGCGCAACTTTCACACCCACTATTTTGGTCATTTATAAGTAGTATTGGAACAAACTGAAATGTCTGAACCAACTCACTCCACCTTCCCACTGACCATACAAGGTTTTTGTGAGAGCGACCAGATTTTACTGCCCATATCTCCACATAACCACTGACTTTGTTTTGGGGAGTTGGAAGAACATCATCGGTAGACCCAAATTTGATGTGATTTGGATCCAATACCCATGAGTCTTGTCTGTCTTTAGTTGACATCTCACCATTTCTCAAACTGTCTAGGTGTGTTTGAAACAGCTGAACATTTTTTGACTTGTTCAAGCTCACCTTGAAGTTGATCCAAAAGCTAGCACAGTAGACCAGTCCACAATGCCATGTAGAGCACTTGTGAGGTGTAGTAGTCGGTGTTACTTATTGTACCACCTTCCAGTGCCAAAGTCAAGCAAATTTCGAGTCGTTTTAGCTGTATACAAGTATACTGTGACACAAAATGACACTGTAACAATTTCAGAGGATATATACATTTAGAGGTAAATTATTCAGTGTTTTTATAAATGGTGTGACTTTTGGGTGATAGAATATATCACTGCTGCATTAGCATAGTTAAATACCTACCAGACGGTGCAGATGTGGTTGTGTGTATGTGAATGGGTGAGCCCTTCATGATGACACATAACTATAACGCTTACAGGTAAGGCTCCATAGCTCAGTGGTTAGAGCACTGGTCTTGTAAACCAGGGGTCGCGAGTTCAATTCTCGCTGGGGCCTTTAGGAACTTTTGAGGTCAGAAAAGAGGACATCCAAAGAAAGGTCAGGCTACAAACAAACCGGCATAGTATAAAGTATGAAAAGCTTGCTTACAATAGTAAGTGAATTATAAGCAAAATGCCGTTCATTGGGCGCAGTTGTCCGCGCTCTCAATGCATGATCGGTGTCACCGGTTCAACAATATCATGATGCATCTCCCCAAATAATCTGTCTTCTTCTTGACTTCAACCACAGATTATCTCTTTCACCTTCTTCTGATAACTCTCGTTTTGCTACTCTTAGCCAATACCCTGCATAATACAATATCATAGTAATAGCCTTCCCACAACTGCCTGTAATTGGTACAAAGGTGTGACCTCTCCAAACACGTGTTTTCACACAGCAAAGAAATTCAACCAGAGACTTAGACCTCCTGTTTTGGTAGGACCAAATTTTGGTTCTTTGGTCTAAAACGTCCAGCGCAACTTTCACACCCACTATTTTGGTCATTTATAAGTTGTATTGGAACAAACTGAAATGTCTGAACCAACTCACTCCACCTTCCCACTGACCATACAAGGTTTTTGTGAGAGCGACCAGATTTTACTGTCCATATCTCCACATAACCACTGACTTTGTTTTGGGGAGTTGGAAGAACATCATCGGTAGACCCAAATTTGATGTGATTTGGATCCAATACCCATGAGTCTTGTCTGTCTTTAGTTGACATCTCACCATTTCTCAAACTGTCTAGGTGTGTTTGAAACAGCTGAACATTTTTTTACTTGTTCAAGCTCACCTTGAAGTTGATCCAAAAGCTAGCACAGTAGACCAGTCCACAATGCCATGTAGAGCACTTGTGAGGTGTAGTAGTCGGTGTTACTTATTCTACCACCTTCCAGTGCCAAAGTCAAGCAAATTTCGAGTCGTTTTAGCTGTATACAAGTATACTGTGACACAAAATGACACTGTAACAATTTCAGAGGATATATACATTTAGAGGTAAATTATTCAGTGTTTTTATAAATGGTGTGACTTTTGGGTGATATAATATATCACTGCTGCATTAGCATAGTTAAATACCTACCAGACGGTGCAGATGTGGTTGTGTGTATGTGAATGGGTGAGCCCTTCATGATGACACATAACTATAATGCTTACAGGTAAGGCTCCATAGCTCAGTGGTTAGAGCACTGGTCTTGTAAACCAGGGGTCGCGAGTTCAATTCTCGCTGGGGCCTTTAGGAACTTTTGAGGTCAGAAAAGAGGACATCCAAAGAAAGGTCAGTCTACAAACAAACCGGCATAGTATAAAGTATGAAAAGCTTGCTTACAATAGTAAGTGAATTATAAGCAAAATGCCGTTCATTGGGCGCAGTTGTCCGCACTCTCCATGCATGATCGGTGTCACCTGTTCAACAATATCATGATGCATCTGCCCAAATAATCTGTCTTCTTCTTGACTTCAACCAAAGATTATCTCTTTCACCTTCTTCTGATAACTCTCGTTTTGCTACTCTTAGCCAATACCCTGCATAATACAATATCATAGTCATAGCCTTCCCACAACTGCCTGTAATTGGTCCAAAGGTTTGACCTATCCAAACACGTGTTTTCACACAGCAAAGAAATTCAACCATAGACTTAGACCTCCTGTTTTGGTAGGACCAAATTTTGGTTCTTTGGTCTAAAACGTCCAGCGCAACTTTCACACCCACTATTTTGGTCATTTATAAGTAGTATTGGAACAAACTGAAATGTCTGAACCAACTCACTCCACCTTCCCACTGACCATACAAGGTTTTTGTGAGAGCGACCAGATTTTACTGCCCATATCTCCACATAACCACTGACTTTGTTTTGGGGAGTTGGAAGAACATCATCGGTAGACCCAAATTTGATGTGATTTGGATCCAATACCCATGAGTCTTGTCTGTCTTTAGTTGACATCTCACCATTTCTCAAACTGTCTAGGTGTGTTTGAAACAGCTGAACATTTTTTGACTTGTTCAAGCTCACCTTGAAGTTGATCCAAAAGCTAGCACAGTAGACCAGTCCACAATGCCATGTAGAGCACTTGTGAGGTGTAGTAGTCGGTGTTACTTATTGTACCACCTTCCAGTGCCAAAGTCAAGCAAATTTCGAGTCGTTTTAGCTGTATACAAGTATACTGTGACACAAAATGACACTGTAACAATTTCAGAGGATATATACATTTAGAGGTAAATTATTCAGTGTTTTTATAAATGGTGTGACTTTTGGGTGATAGAATATATCACTGCTGCATTAGCATAGTTAAATACCTACCAGACGGTGCAGATGTGGTTGTGTGTATGTGAATGGGTGAGCCCTTCATGATGACACATAACTATAACGCTTACAGGTAAGGCTCCATAGCTCAGTGGTTAGAGCACTGGTCTTGTAAACCAGGGGTCGCGAGTTCAATTCTCGCTGGGGCCTTTAGGAACTTTTGAGGTCAGAAAAGAGGACATCCAAAGAAAGGTCAGGCTACAAACAAACCGGCATAGTATAAAGTATGAAAAGCTTGCTTACAATAGTAAGTGAATTATAAGCAAAATGCCGTTCATTGGGCGCAGTTGTCCGCGCTCTCAATGCATGATCGGTGTCACCGGTTCAACAATATCATGATGCATCTCCCCAAATAATCTGTCTTCTTCTTGACTTCAACCACAGATTATCTCTTTCACCTTCTTCTGATAACTCTCGTTTTGCTACTCTTAGCCAATACCCTGCATAATACAATATCATAGTAATAGCCTTCCCACAACTGCCTGTAATTGGTACAAAGGTGTGACCTCTCCAAACACGTGTTTTCACACAGCAAAGAAATTCAACCAGAGACTTAGACCTCCTGTTTTGGTAGGACCAAATTTTGGTTCTTTGGTCTAAAACGTCCAGCGCAACTTTCACACCCACTATTTTGGTCATTTATAAGTTGTATTGGAACAAACTGAAATGTCTGAACCAACTCACTCCACCTTCCCACTGACCATACAAGGTTTTTGTGAGAGCGACCAGATTTTACTGTCCATATCTCCACATAACCACTGACTTTGTTTTGGGGAGTTGGAAGAACATCATCGGTAGACCCAAATTTGATGTGATTTGGATCCAATACCCATGAGTCTTGTCTGTCTTTAGTTGACATCTCACCATTTCTCAAACTGTCTAGGTGTGTTTGAAACAGCTGAACATTTTTTTACTTGTTCAAGCTCACCTTGAAGTTGATCCAAAAGCTAGCACAGTAGACCAGTCCACAATGCCATGTAGAGCACTTGTGAGGTGTAGTAGTCGGTGTTACTTATTCTACCACCTTCCAGTGCCAAAGTCAAGCAAATTTCGAGTCGTTTTAGCTGTATACAAGTATACTGTGACACAAAATGACACTGTAACAATTTCAGAGGATATATACATTTAGAGGTAAATTATTCAGTGTTTTTATAAATGGTGTGACTTTTGGGTGATATAATATATCAGTGCTGCATTAGCATAGTTAAATACCTACCAGACGGTGCAGATGTGGTTGTGTGTATGTGAATGGGTGAGCCCTTCATGATGACACATAACTATAATGCTTACAGGTAAGGCTCCATAGCTCAGTGGTTAGAGCACTGGTCTTGTAAACCAGGGGTTGCGAGTTCAATTCTCGCTGGGGCCTTTAGGAACTTTTGAGGTCAGAAAAGAGGACATCCAAAGAAAGGTCAGTCTACAAACAAACCGGCATAGTATAAAGTATGAAAAGCTTGCTTACAATAGTAAGTGAATTATAAGCAAAATGCCGTTCATTGGGCGCAGTTGTCCGCACTCTCCATGCATGATCGGTGTCACCTGTTCAACAATATCATGATGCATCTGCCCAAATAATCTGTCTTCTTCTTGACTTCAACCAAAGATTATCTCTTTCACCTTCTTCTGATAACTCTCGTTTTGCTACTCTTAGCCAATACCCTGCATAATACAATATCATAGTCATAGCCTTCCCACAACTGCCTGTAATTGGTCCAAAGGTTTGACCTATCCAAACACGTGTTTTCACACAGCAAAGAAATTCAACCATAGACTTAGACCTCCTGTTTTGGTAGGACCAAATTTTGGTTCTTTGGTCTAAAACGTCCAGCGCAACTTTCACACCCACTATTTTGGTAATTTATAAGTTGTATTGGAACAAACTGAAATGTCTGAACCAACTCACTCCACCTTCCCACTGACCATACAAGGTTTTTGTGAGAGCGACCAGATTTTACTGCCCATATCTCCACATAACCACTGACTTTGTTTTGGGGAGTTGGAAGAACATCATCGGTAGATCCAAATTTGATGTGATTTGGATCCAATACCCATGAGTCTTGTCTGTCTTTAGTTGACATCTCACCATTTCTCAAACTGTCTAGGTGTGTTTGAAACAGCTGAACATTTTTTGACTTGTTCAAGCTCACCTTGAAGTTGATCCAAAAGCTAGCACAGTAGACCAGTCCACAATGCCATGTAGAGCACTTGTGAGGTGTAGTAGTCGGTGTTACTTATTCTACCACCTTCCAGTGCCAAAGTCAAGCAAATTTTGAGTCGTTTTAGCTGTATACAAGTATACTGTGACACAAAATGACACTGTAACAATTTCAGAGGATATATACATTTAGAGGTAAATTATTCAGTGTTTTTATAAATGGTGTGACTTTTGGGTGATAGAATATATCACTGCTGCATTAGCATAGTTAAATACCTACCAGACGGTGCAGATGTGGTTGTGTGTATGTGAATGGGTGAGCCCTTCATGATGACACATAACTATAACGCTTACAGGTAAGGCTCCATAGCTCAGTGGTTAGAGCACTGGTCTTGTAAACCAGGGGTCGCGAGTTCAATTCTCGCTGGGGCCTTTAAGAACTTTTGAGGTCAGAAAAGAGGACATCCAAAGAAAGGTCAGTCTACAAACAAACCGGCATAGTATAAAGTATGAAAAGCTTGCTTACAATAGTAAGTGAATTATAAGCAAAATGCCGTTCATTGGGCGCAGTTGTCCGCACTCTCCATGCATGATCGGTGTCACCTGTTCAACAATATCATGATGCATCTGCCCAAATAATCTGTCTTCTTCTTGACTTCAACCAAAGATTATCTCTTTCACCTTCTTCTGATAACTCTCGTTTTGCTACTCTTAGCCAATACCCTGCATAATACAATATCATAGTCATAGCCTTCCCACAACTGCCTGTAATTGGTCCAAAGGTTTGACCTATCCAAACACGTGTTTTCACACAGCAAAGAAATTCAACCATAGACTTAGACCTCCTGTTTTGGTAGGACCAAATTTTGGTTCTTTGGTCTAAAACGTCCAGCGCAACTTTCACACCCACTATTTTGGTCATTTATAAGTTGTATTGGAACAAACTGAAATGTCTGAACCAACTCACTCCACCTTCCCACTGACCATACAAGGTTTTTGTGAGAGCGACCAGATTTTACTGCCCATATCTCCACATAACCACTGACTTTGTTTTGGGGAGTTGGAAGAACATCATCGGTAGATCCAAATTTGATGTGATTTGGATCCAATACCCATGAGTCTTGTCTGTCTTTAGTTGACATCTCACCATTTCTCAAACTGTCTAGGTGTGTTTGAAACAGCTGAACATTTTTTGACTTGTTCAAGCTCACCTTGAAGTTGATCCAAAAGCTAGCACAGTAGACCAGTCCACAATGCCATGTAGAGCACTTGTGAGGTGTAGTAGTCGGTGTTACTTATTCTACCACCTTCCAGTGCCAAAGTCAAGCAAATTTCGAGTCGTTTTAGCTGTATACAAGTATACTGTGACACAGAATGACACTGTAACAATTTCAGAGGATATATACATTTAGAGGTAAATTATTCAGTGTTTTTATAAATGGTGTGACTTTTGGGTGATAGAATATATCACTGCTGCATTAGCATAGTTAAATACCTACCAGACGGTGCAGATGTGGTTGTGTGTATGTGAATGGGTGAGCCCTTCATGATGACACATAACTATGATACTTACAGGTAAGGCTCCATAGCTCAGTGGTTAGAGCACTGGTCTTGTAAACCAGGGATCGCGAGTTCAATTCTCGCTAGGGCCTTTAGGAACTTTTGAGGTCAGAAAAGAGGACATCCAAAGAAAGGTCAGGCTACAAACAAACCGGCATAGTATAAAGTATGAAAAGCTTGCTTACAATAGTAAGTGAATTATAAGCAAAATGCCGTTCATTGGGCGCAGTTGTCCGCGCTCTCAATGCATGATCGGTGTCACCGGTTCAACAATATCATGATGCATCTGCCCAAATAATCTGTCTTCTTCTTGACTTCAACCACAGATTATCTCTTTCACCTTCTTCTGATAACTCTCGTTTTGCTACTCTTAGCCAATACCCTGCATAATACAATATCATAGTAATAGCCTTCCCACAACTGCCTGTAATTGGTACAAAGGTGTGACCTCTCCAAACACGTGTTTTCACACAGCAAAGAAATTCAACCAGAGACTTAGACCTCCTGTTTTGGTAGGACCAAATTTTGGTTCTTTGGTCTAAAACGTCCAGCGCAACTTTCACACCCACTATTTTGGTCATTTATAAGTTGTATTGGAACAAACTGAAATGTCTGAACCAACTCACTCCACCTTCCCACTGACCATACAAGGTTTTTGTGAGAGCGACCAGATTTTACTGTCCATATCTCCACATAACCACTGACTTTGTTTTGGGGAGTTGGAAGAACATCATCGGTAGACCCAAATTTGATGTGATTTGGATCCAATACCCATGAGTCTTGTCTGTCTTTAGTTGACATCTCACCATTTCTCAAACTGTCTAGGTGTGTTTGAAACAGCTGAACATTTTTTTACTTGTTCAAGCTCACCTTGAAGTTGATCCAAAAGCTAGCACAGTAGACCAGTCCACAATGCCATGTAGAGCACTTGTGAGGTGTAGTAGTCGGTGTTACTTATTCTACCACCTTCCAGTGCCAAAGTCAAGCAAATTTCGAGTCGTTTTAGCTGTATACAAGTATACTGTGACACAAAATGACACTGTAACAATTTCAGAGGATATATACATTTAGAGGTAAATTATTCAGTGTTTTTATAAATGGTGTGACTTTTGGGTGATATAATATATCAGTGCTGCATTAGCATAGTTAAATACCTACCAGACGGTGCAGATGTGGTTGTGTGTATGTGAATGGGTGAGCCCTTCATGATGACACATAACTATAATGCTTACAGGTAAGGCTCCATAGCTCAGTGGTTAGAGCACTGGTCTTGTAAACCAGGGGTTGCGAGTTCAATTCTCGCTGGGGCCTTTAGGAACTTTTGAGGTCAGAAAAGAGGACATCCAAAGAAAGGTCAGTCTACAAACAAACCGGCATAGTATAAAGTATGAAAAGCTTGCTTACAATAGTAAGTGAATTATAAGCAGAATGCTGTTCATTGGGTGCAGTTGTCCGCACTCTCCATGCATGATCGGTGTCACCTGTTCAACAATATCATGATGCATCTGCCCAAATAATCTGTCTTCTTCTTGACTTCAACCAAAGATTATCTCTTTCACCTTCTTCTGATAACTCTCGTTTTGCTACTCTTAGCCAATACCCTGCATAATACAATATCATAGTCATAGCCTTCCCACAACTGCCTGTAATTGGTCCAAAGGTTTGACCTATCCAAACACGTGTTTTCACACAGCAAAGAAATTCAACCATAGACTTAGACCTCCTGTTTTGGTAGGACCAAATTTTGGTTCTTTGGTCTAAAACGTCCAGCGCAACTTTCACACCCACTATTTTGGTCATTTATAAGTTGTATTGGAACAAACTGAAATGTCTGAACCAACTCACTCCACCTTCCCACTGACCATACAAGGTTTTTGTGAGAGCGACCAGATTTTACTGCCCATATCTCCACATAACCACTGACTTTGTTTTGGGGAGTTGGAAGAACATCATCGGTAGATCCAAATTTGATGTGATTTGGATCCAATACCCATGAGTCTTGTCTGTCTTTAGTTGACATCTCACCATTTCTCAAACTGTCTAGGTGTGTTTGAAACAGCTGAACATTTTTTGACTTGTTCAAGCTCACCTTGAAGTTGATCCAAAAGCTAGCACAGTAGACCAGTCCACAATGCCATGTAGAGCACTTGTGAGGTGTAGTAGTCGGTGTTACTTATTCTACCACCTTCCAGTGCCAAAGTCAAGCAAATTTCGAGTCGTTTTAGCTGTATACAAGTATACTGTGACACAAAATGACACTGTAACAATTTCAGAGGATATATACATTTAGAGGTAAATTATTCAGTGTTTTTATAAATGGTGTGACTTTTGGGTGATATAATATATCACTGCTGCATTAGCATAGTTAAATACCTACCAGACGGTGCAGATGTGGTTGTGTGTATGTGAATGGGTGAGCCCTTCATGATGACACATAACTATAATGCTTATAGGTAAGGCTCCATAGCTCAGTGGTTAGAGCACTGGTCTTGTAAACCAGGGGTCGCGAGTTCAATTCTCGCTGGGGCCTTTAGGAACTTTTGAGGTCAGAAAAGAGGACATCCAAAGAAAGGTCAGTCTACAAACAAACCGGCATAGTATAAAGTATGAAAAGCTTGCTTACAATAGTAAGTGAATTATAAGCAAAATGCCGTTCATTGGGCGCAGTTGTCCGCACTCTCCATGCATGATCGGTGTCACCTGTTCAACAATATCATGATGCATCTGCCCAAATAATCTGTCTTCTTCTTGACTTCAACCAAAGATTATCTCTTTCACCTTCTTCTGATAACTCTCGTTTTGCTACTCTTAGCCAATACCCTGCATAATACAATATCATAGTCATAGCCTTCCCACAACTGCCTGTAATTGGTCCAAAGGTTTGACCTATCCAAACACGTGTTTTCACACAGCAAAGAAATTCAACCATAGACTTAGACCTCCTGTTTTGGTAGGACCAAATTTTGGTTCTTTGGTCTAAAACGTCCAGCGCAACTTTCACACCCACTAATTTGGTCATTTATAAGTTGTATTGGAACAAACTGAAATGTCTGAACCAACTCACTCCACCTTCCCACTGACCATACAAGGTTTTTGTGAGAGCGACCAGATTTTACTGCCCATATCTCCACATAACCACTGACTTTGTTTTGGTGAGTTGGAAGAACATCATCGGTAGACCCAAATTTGATGTGATTTGGATCCAATACCCATGAGTCTTGTCTGTCTTTAGTTGACATCTCACCATTTCTCAAACTGTCTAGGTGTGTTTGAAACAGCTGAACATTTTTTTACTTGTTCAAGCTCACCTTGAAGTTGATCCAAAAGCTAGCACAGTAGACCAGTCCACAATGCCATGTAGAGCACTTGTGAGGTGTAGTAGTCGGTGTTACTTATTCTACCACCTTCCAGTGCCAAAGTCAAGCAAATTTCGAGTCGTTTTAGCTGTATACAAGTATACTGTGACACAAAATGACACTGTAACAATTTCAGAGGATATATACATTTAGAGGTAAATTATTCAGTGTTTTTATAAATGGTGTGACTTTTGGGTGATAGAATATATCACTGCTGCATTAGCATAGTTAAATACCTACCAGACGGTGCAGATGTGGTTGTGTGTATGTGAATGGGTGAGCCCTTCATGATGACACATAACTATAACACTTACAGGTAAGGCTCCATAGCTCAGTGGTTAGAGCACTGGTCTTGTAAACCAGGGGTCGCGAGTTCAATTCTCGCTGGGGCCTTTAGGAACTTTTGAGGTCAGAAAAGAGGACATCCAAAGAAAGGTCAGGCTACAAACAAACCGGCATAGTATAAAGTATGAAAAGCTTGCTTACAATAGTAAGTGAATTATAAGCAAAATGCCGTTCATTGGGCGCAGTTGTCCGCGCTCTCAATGCATGATCGGTGTCACCGGTTCAACAATATCATGATGCATCTGCCCAAATAATCTGTCTTCTTCTTGACTTCAACCACAGATTATCTCTTTCACCTTCTTCTGATAACTCTCGTTTTGCTACTCTTAGCCAATACCCTGCATAATACAATATCATAGTAATAGCCTTCCCACAACTGCCTGTAATTGGTCCAAAGGTTTGACCTCTCCAAACACGTGTTTTCACACAGCAAAGAAAGTCAACCAGAGACTTAGACCTCCTGTTTTGGTAGGACCAAATTTTGGTTCTTTGGTCTAAAACGTCCAGCGCAACTTTCACACCCACTATTTTGGTCATTTATAAGTTGTATTGGAACAAACTGAAATGTCTGAACCAACTCACTCCACCTTCCCACTGACCATACAAGGTTTTTGTGAGAGCGACCAGATTTTACTGCCCATATCTCCACATAACCACTGACTTTGTTTTGGGGAGTTGGAAGAACATCATCGGTAGACCCAAATTTGATGTGATTTGGATCCAATACCCATGAGTCTTGTCTGTCTTTAGTTGACATCTCACCATTTCTCAAACTGTCTAGGTGTGTTTGAAACAGCTGAACATTTTTTGACTTGTTCAAGCTCACCTTGAAGTTGATCCAAAAGCTAGCACAGTAGACCAGTCCACAATGCCATGTAGAGCACTTGTGAGGTGTAGTAGTCGGTGTTACTTATTCTACCACCTTCCAGTGCCAAAGTCAAGCAAATTTCGAGTCGTTTTAGCTGTATACAAGTATACTGTGACACAGAATGACACTGTAACAATTTCAGAGGATATATACATTTAGAGGTAAATTATTCAGTGTTTTTATAAATGGTGTGACTTTTGGGTGATAGAATATATCACTGCTGCATTAGCATAGTTAAATACCTACCAGACGGTGCGATGTGGTTGTGTGTATGTGAATGGGTGAGCCCTTCATGATGACACATAACTATAATGCTTACAGGTAAGGCTCCATAGCTCAGTGGTTAGAGCACTGGTCTTGTAAACCAGGGGTTGCGAGTTCAATTCTCGCTGGGGCCTTTAGGAACTTTTGAGGTCAGAAAAGAGGACATCCAAAGAAAGGTCAGTCTACAAACAAACCGTCATAGTATAAAGTATGAAAAGCTTGCTTACAATAGTAAGTGAATTATAAGCAAAATGCCGTTCATTGGGCGCAGTTGTCCGCACTCTCAATGCATGATCGGTGTCACCGGTTCAACAATATCATGATGCATCTGCCCAAATAATCTGTCTTCTTCTTGACTTCAACCACAGATTATCTCTTTCACCTTCTTCTGATAACTCTCGTTTTGCTACTCTTAGCCAATACCCTGCATAATACAATATCATAGTAATTGCCTTCCCACAACTGCCTGTAATTGGTCCAAAGGTTTGACCTCTCCAAACACGTGTTTTCACACAGCAAAGAAATTCAACCAGAGACTTAGACCTCCTGTTTTGGTAGGACCAAATTTTGGTTCTTTGGTCTAAAACGTCCAGCGCAACTTTCACACCCACTATTTTGGTCATTTATAAGTTGTATTGGAACAAACTGAAATGTCTGAACCAACTCACTCCACCTTCCCACTGACCATACAAGGTTTTTGTGAGAGCGACCAGATTTTACTGTCCATATCTCCACATAACCACTGACTTTGTTTTGGGGAGTTGGAAGAACATCATCGGTAGACCCAAATTTGATGTGATTTGGATCCAATACCCATGAGTCTTGTCTGTCTTTAGTTGACATCTCACCATTTCTCAAACTGTCTAGGTGTGTTTGAAACAGCTGAACATTTTTTGACTTGTTCAAGCTCACCTTGAAGTTGATCCAAAAGCTAGCACAGTAGACCAGTCCACAATGCCATGTAGAGCACTTGTGAGGTGTAGTAGTCGGTGTTACTTATTCTACCACCTTCCAGTGCCAAAGTCAAGCAAATTTCGAGTCGTTTTAGCTGTATACAAGTATACTGTGACACAAAATGACACTGTAACAATTTCAGAGGATATATACATTTAGAGGTAAATTATTCAGTGTTTTTATAAATGGTGTGACTTTTGGGTGATATAATATATCACTGCTGCATTAGCATAGTTAAATACCTACCAGACGGTGCAGATGTGGTTGTGTGTATGTGAATGGGTGAGCCCTTCATGATGACACATAACTATAATGCTTACAGGTAAGGCTCCATAGCTCAGTGGTTAGAGCACTGGTCTTGTAAACCAGGGGTTGCGAGTTCAATTCTCGCTGGGGCCTTTAGGAACTTTTGAGGTCAGAAAAGAGGACATCCAAAGAAAGGTCAGTCTACAAACAAACCGGCATAGTATAAAGTATGAAAAGCTTGCTTACAATAGTAAGTGAATTATAAGCAAAATGCCGTTCATTGGGCGCAGTTGTCCGCACTCTCCATGCATGATCGGTGTCACCTGTTCAACAATATCATGATGCATCTGCCCAAATAATCTGTCTTCTTCTTGACTTCAACCAAAGATTATCTCTTTCACCTTCTTCTGATAACTCTCGTTTTGCTACTCTTAGCCAATACCCTGCATAATACAATATCATAGTAATAGCCTTCCCACAACTGCCTGTAATTGGTACAAAGGTGTGACCTCTCCAAACACGTGTTTTCACACAGCAAAGAAATTCAACCAGAGACTTAGACCTCCTGTTTTGGTAGGACCAAATTTTGGTTCTTTGGTCTAAAACGTCCAGCGCAACTTTCACACCCACTATTTTGGTCATTTATAAGTTGTATTGGAACAAACTGAAATGTCTGAACCAACTCACTCCACCTTCCCACTGACCATACAAGGTTTTTGTGAGAGCGACCAGATTTTACTGTCCATATCTCCACATAACCACTGACTTTGTTTTGGGGAGTTGGAAGAACATCATCGGTAGACCCAAATTTGATGTGATTTGGATCCAATACCCATGAGTCTTGTCTGTCTTTAGTTGACATCTCACCATTTCTCAAACTGTCTAGGTGTGTTTGAAACAGCTGAACATTTTTTTACTTGTTCAAGCTCACCTTGAAGTTGATCCAAAAGCTAGCACAGTAGACCAGTCCACAATGCCATGTAGAGCACTTGTGAGGTGTAGTAGTCGGTGTTACTTATTCTACCACCTTCCAGTGCCAAAGTCAAGCAAATTTCGAGTCGTTTTAGCTGTATACAAGTATACTGTGACACAAAATGACACTGTAACAATTTCAGAGGATATATACATTTAGAGGTAAATTATTCAGTGTTTTTATAAATGGTGTGACTTTTGGGTGATATAATATATCAGTGCTGCATTAGCATAGTTAAATACCTACCAGACGGTGCAGATGTGGTTGTGTGTATGTGAATGGGTGAGCCCTTCATGATGACACATAACTATAATGCTTACAGGTAAGGCTCCATAGCTCAGTGGTTAGAGCACTGGTCTTGTAAACCAGGGGTTGCGAGTTCAATTCTCGCTGGGGCCTTTAGGAACTTTTGAGGTCAGAAAAGAGGACATCCAAAGAAAGGTCAGTCTACAAACAAACCGGCATAGTATAAAGTATGAAAAGCTTGCTTACAATAGTAAGTGAATTATAAGCAGAATGCTGTTCATTGGGTGCAGTTGTCCGCACTCTCCATGCATGATCGGTGTCACCTGTTCAACAATATCATGATGCATCTGCCCAAATAATCTGTCTTCTTCTTGACTTCAACCAAAGATTATCTCTTTCACCTTCTTCTGATAACTCTCGTTTTGCTACTCTTAGCCAATACCCTGCATAATACAATATCATAGTCATAGCCTTCCCACAACTGCCTGTAATTGGTCCAAAGGTTTGACCTATCCAAACACGTGTTTTCACACAGCAAAGAAATTCAACCATAGACTTAGACCTCCTGTTTTGGTAGGACCAAATTTTGGTTCTTTGGTCTAAAACGTCCAGCGCAACTTTCACACCCACTATTTTGGTCATTTATAAGTTGTATTGGAACAAACTGAAATGTCTGAACCAACTCACTCCACCTTCCCACTGACCATACAAGGTTTTTGTGAGAGCGACCAGATTTTACTGCCCATATCTCCACATAACCACTGACTTTGTTTTGGGGAGTTGGAAGAACATCATCGGTAGATCCAAATTTGATGTGATTTGGATCCAATACCCATGAGTCTTGTCTGTCTTTAGTTGACATCTCACCATTTCTCAAACTGTCTAGGTGTGTTTGAAACAGCTGAACATTTTTTGACTTGTTCAAGCTCACCTTGAAGTTGATCCAAAAGCTAGCACAGTAGACCAGTCCACAATGCCATGTAGAGCACTTGTGAGGTGTAGTAGTCGGTGTTACTTATTCTACCACCTTCCAGTGCCAAAGTCAAGCAAATTTCGAGTCGTTTTAGCTGTATACAAGTATACTGTGACACAAAATGACACTGTAACAATTTCAGAGGATATATACATTTAGAGGTAAATTATTCAGTGTTTTTATAAATGGTGTGACTTTTGGGTGATATAATATATCACTGCTGCATTAGCATAGTTAAATACCTACCAGACGGTGCAGATGTGGTTGTGTGTATGTGAATGGGTGAGCCCTTCATGATGACACATAACTATAATGCTTATAGGTAAGGCTCCATAGCTCAGTGGTTAGAGCACTGGTCTTGTAAACCAGGGGTCGCGAGTTCAATTCTCGCTGGGGCCTTTAGGAACTTTTGAGGTCAGAAAAGAGGACATCCAAAGAAAGGTCAGTCTACAAACAAACCGGCATAGTATAAAGTATGAAAAGCTTGCTTACAATAGTAAGTGAATTATAAGCAAAATGCCGTTCATTGGGCGCAGTTGTCCGCACTCTCCATGCATGATCGGTGTCACCTGTTCAACAATATCATGATGCATCTGCCCAAATAATCTGTCTTCTTCTTGACTTCAACCAAAGATTATCTCTTTCACCTTCTTCTGATAACTCTCGTTTTGCTACTCTTAGCCAATACCCTGCATAATACAATATCATAGTCATAGCCTTCCCACAACTGCCTGTAATTGGTCCAAAGGTTTGACCTATCCAAACACGTGTTTTCACACAGCAAAGAAATTCAACCATAGACTTAGACCTCCTGTTTTGGTAGGACCAAATTTTGGTTCTTTGGTCTAAAACGTCCAGCGCAACTTTCACACCCACTAATTTGGTCATTTATAAGTTGTATTGGAACAAACTGAAATGTCTGAACCAACTCACTCCACCTTCCCACTGACCATACAAGGTTTTTGTGAGAGCGACCAGATTTTACTGCCCATATCTCCACATAACCACTGACTTTGTTTTGGTGAGTTGGAAGAACATCATCGGTAGACCCAAATTTGATGTGATTTGGATCCAATACCCATGAGTCTTGTCTGTCTTTAGTTGACATCTCACCATTTCTCAAACTGTCTAGGTGTGTTTGAAACAGCTGAACATTTTTTTACTTGTTCAAGCTCACCTTGAAGTTGATCCAAAAGCTAGCACAGTAGACCAGTCCACAATGCCATGTAGAGCACTTGTGAGGTGTAGTAGTCGGTGTTACTTATTCTACCACCTTCCAGTGCCAAAGTCAAGCAAATTTCGAGTCGTTTTAGCTGTATACAAGTATACTGTGACACAAAATGACACTGTAACAATTTCAGAGGATATATACATTTAGAGGTAAATTATTCAGTGTTTTTATAAATGGTGTGACTTTTGGGTGATAGAATATATCACTGCTGCATTAGCATAGTTAAATACCTACCAGACGGTGCAGATGTGGTTGTGTGTATGTGAATGGGTGAGCCCTTCATGATGACACATAACTATAACACTTACAGGTAAGGCTCCATAGCTCAGTGGTTAGAGCACTGGTCTTGTAAACCAGGGGTCGCGAGTTCAATTCTCGCTGGGGCCTTTAGGAACTTTTGAGGTCAGAAAAGAGGACATCCAAAGAAAGGTCAGGCTACAAACAAACCGGCATAGTATAAAGTATGAAAAGCTTGCTTACAATAGTAAGTGAATTATAAGCAAAATGCCGTTCATTGGGCGCAGTTGTCCGCGCTCTCAATGCATGATCGGTGTCACCGGTTCAACAATATCATGATGCATCTGCCCAAATAATCTGTCTTCTTCTTGACTTCAACCACAGATTATCTCTTTCACCTTCTTCTGATAACTCTCGTTTTGCTACTCTTAGCCAATACCCTGCATAATACAATATCATAGTAATAGCCTTCCCACAACTGCCTGTAATTGGTCCAAAGGTTTGACCTCTCCAAACACGTGTTTTCACACAGCAAAGAAAGTCAACCAGAGACTTAGACCTCCTGTTTTGGTAGGACCAAATTTTGGTTCTTTGGTCTAAAACGTCCAGCGCAACTTTCACACCCACTATTTTGGTCATTTATAAGTTGTATTGGAACAAACTGAAATGTCTGAACCAACTCACTCCACCTTCCCACTGACCATACAAGGTTTTTGTGAGAGCGACCAGATTTTACTGCCCATATCTCCACATAACCACTGACTTTGTTTTGGGGAGTTGGAAGAACATCATCGGTAGACCCAAATTTGATGTGATTTGGATCCAATACCCATGAGTCTTGTCTGTCTTTAGTTGACATCTCACCATTTCTCAAACTGTCTAGGTGTGTTTGAAACAGCTGAACATTTTTTGACTTGTTCAAGCTCACCTTGAAGTTGATCCAAAAGCTAGCACAGTAGACCAGTCCACAATGCCATGTAGAGCACTTGTGAGGTGTAGTAGTCGGTGTTACTTATTCTACCACCTTCCAGTGCCAAAGTCAAGCAAATTTCGAGTCGTTTTAGCTGTATACAAGTATACTGTGACACAGAATGACACTGTAACAATTTCAGAGGATATATACATTTAGAGGTAAATTATTCAGTGTTTTTATAAATGGTGTGACTTTTGGGTGATAGAATATATCACTGCTGCATTAGCATAGTTAAATACCTACCAGACGGTGCGATGTGGTTGTGTGTATGTGAATGGGTGAGCCCTTCATGATGACACATAACTATAATGCTTACAGGTAAGGCTCCATAGCTCAGTGGTTAGAGCACTGGTCTTGTAAACCAGGGGTTGCGAGTTCAATTCTCGCTGGGGCCTTTAGGAACTTTTGAGGTCAGAAAAGAGGACATCCAAAGAAAGGTCAGTCTACAAACAAACCGTCATAGTATAAAGTATGAAAAGCTTGCTTACAATAGTAAGTGAATTATAAGCAAAATGCCGTTCATTGGGCGCAGTTGTCCGCACTCTCAATGCATGATCGGTGTCACCGGTTCAACAATATCATGATGCATCTGCCCAAATAATCTGTCTTCTTCTTGACTTCAACCACAGATTATCTCTTTCACCTTCTTCTGATAACTCTCGTTTTGCTACTCTTAGCCAATACCCTGCATAATACAATATCATAGTAATTGCCTTCCCACAACTGCCTGTAATTGGTCCAAAGGTTTGACCTCTCCAAACACGTGTTTTCACACAGCAAAGAAATTCAACCAGAGACTTAGACCTCCTGTTTTGGTAGGACCAAATTTTGGTTCTTTGGTCTAAAACGTCCAGCGCAACTTTCACACCCACTATTTTGGTCATTTATAAGTTGTATTGGAACAAACTGAAATGTCTGAACCAACTCACTCCACCTTCCCACTGACCATACAAGGTTTTTGTGAGAGCGACCAGATTTTACTGTCCATATCTCCACATAACCACTGACTTTGTTTTGGGGAGTTGGAAGAACATCATCGGTAGACCCAAATTTGATGTGATTTGGATCCAATACCCATGAGTCTTGTCTGTCTTTAGTTGACATCTCACCATTTCTCAAACTGTCTAGGTGTGTTTGAAACAGCTGAACATTTTTTGACTTGTTCAAGCTCACCTTGAAGTTGATCCAAAAGCTAGCACAGTAGACCAGTCCACAATGCCATGTAGAGCACTTGTGAGGTGTAGTAGTCGGTGTTACTTATTCTACCACCTTCCAGTGCCAAAGTCAAGCAAATTTCGAGTCGTTTTAGCTGTATACAAGTATACTGTGACACAAAATGACACTGTAACAATTTCAGAGGATATATACATTTAGAGGTAAATTATTCAGTGTTTTTATAAATGGTGTGACTTTTGGGTGATATAATATATCACTGCTGCATTAGCATAGTTAAATACCTACCAGACGGTGCAGATGTGGTTGTGTGTATGTGAATGGGTGAGCCCTTCATGATGACACATAACTATAATGCTTACAGGTAAGGCTCCATAGCTCAGTGGTTAGAGCACTGGTCTTGTAAACCAGGGGTTGCGAGTTCAATTCTCGCTGGGGCCTTTAGGAACTTTTGAGGTCAGAAAAGAGGACATCCAAAGAAAGGTCAGTCTACAAACAAACCGGCATAGTATAAAGTATGAAAAGCTTGCTTACAATAGTAAGTGAATTATAAGCAAAATGCCGTTCATTGGGCGCAGTTGTCCGCACTCTCCATGCATGATCGGTGTCACCTGTTCAACAATATCATGATGCATCTGCCCAAATAATCTGTCTTCTTCTTGACTTCAACCAAAGATTATCTCTTTCACCTTCTTCTGATAACTCTCGTTTTGCTACTCTTAGCCAATACCCTGCATAATACAATATCATAGTTATAGCCTTCCCACAACTGCCTGTAATTGGTCCAAAGGTTTGACCTATCCAAACACGTGTTTTCACACAGCAAAGAAATTCAACCATAGACTTAGACCTCCTGTTTTGGTAGGACCAAATTTTGGTTCTTTGGTCTAAAACGTCCAGCGCAACTTTCACACCCACTATTTTGGTCATTTATAAGTTGTATTGGAACAAACTGAAATGTCTGAACCAACTCACTCCACCTTCCCACTGACCATACAAGGTTTTTGTGAGAGCGACCAGATTTTACTGCCCATATCTCCACATAACCACTGACTTTGTTTTGGGGAGTTGGAAGAACATCATCGGTAGACCCAAATTTGATGTGATTTGGATCCAATACCCATGAGTCTTGTCTGTCTTTAGTTGACATCTCACCATTTCTCAAACTGTCTAGGTGTGTTTGAAACAGCTGAACATTTTTTGACTTGTTCAAGCTCACCTTGAAGTTGATCCAAAAGCTAGCACAGTAGACCAGTCCACAATGCCATGTAGAGCACTTGTGAGGTGTAGTAGTCGGTGTTACTTATTGTACCACCTTCCAGTGCCAAAGTCAAGCAAATTTCGAGTCGTTTTAGCTGTATACAAGTATACTGTGACACAAAATGACACTGTAACAATTTCAGAGGATATATACATTTAGAGGTAAATTATTCAGTGTTTTTATAAATGGTGTGACTTTTGGGTGATAGAATATATCACTGCTGCATTAGCATAGTTAAATACCTACCAGACGGTGCAGATGTGGTTGTGTGTATGTGAATGGGTGAGCCCTTCATGATGACACATAACTATAACGCTTACAGGTAAGGCTCCATAGCTCAGTGGTTAGAGCACTGGTCTTGTAAACCAGGGGTCGCGAGTTCAATTCTCGCTGGGGCCTTTAGGAACTTTTGAGGTCAGAAAAGAGGACATCCAAAGAAAGGTCAGGCTACAAACAAACCGGCATAGTATAAAGTATGAAAAGCTTGCTTACAATAGTAAGTGAATTATAAGCAAAATGCCGTTCATTGGGCGCAGTTGTCCGCGCTCTCAATGCATGATCGGTGTCACCGGTTCAACAATATCATGATGCATCTGCCCAAATAATCTGTCTTCTTCTTGACTTCAACCACAGATTATCTCTTTCACCTTCTTCTGATAACTCTCGTTTTGCTACTCTTAGCCAATACCCTGCATAATACAATATCATAGTAATAGCCTTCCCACAACTGCCTGTAATTGGTCCAAAGGTTTGACCTCTCCAAACACGTGTTTTCACACAGCAAAGAAATTCAACCAGAGACTTAGACCTCCTGTTTTGGTAGGACCAAATTTTGGTTCTTTGGTCTAAAACGTCCAGCGCAACTTTCACACCCACTATTTTGGTCATTTATAAGTTGTATTGGAACAAACTGAAATGTCTGAACCAACTCACTCCATTTTCCCACTGACCATACAAGGTTTTTGTGAGAGCGACCAGATTTTACTGCCCATATCTCCACATAACCACTGACTTTGTTTTGGGGAGTTGGAAGAACATCATCGGTAGACCCAAATTTGATGTGATTTGGATCCAATACCCATGAGTCTTGTCTGTCTTTAGTTGACATCTCACCATTTCTCAAACTGTCTAGGTGTGTTTGAAACAGCTGAACATTTTTTTACTTGTTCAAGCTC